>NC_053492.1:401713148-402013148 GCF_905171775.1 Rana temporaria | reverse complement strand
GCAAATACGGTATGACAGGAAGTATTGCATCGACCGCCATTTTATTCTTTAGTGTGTTAGAATAAAAAAATATATATAATGTTTGGGGGCTCTAATTAGAGGGAAGGAGATGGCAGTGAAAA
Organism: Rana temporaria; assembly: GCF_905171775.1. NCBI lineage: Eukaryota > Metazoa > Chordata > Amphibia > Anura > Ranidae > Rana > Rana temporaria. Next base: position 402,013,026 of record NC_053492.1, on the reverse strand, counting down.
ACACATTGGAATTGCAGGATTGCCATTTTACTTGTAATGCCAACGGCCACCACAAGATGACGCACCACAAGATCACAGAAGGAAGCTTAGGCCTGCATAAGGCCGCAAAGCCGCGGCCTCAATTACCGGCCGGCACAGGCCCGCCGCGCGATAGGTGGGGGTGCACAGAGACACAGGATCCTGTGTCTCCGTGCGCCCCCACCTCCCCAGCCACGCGATCGCGGTGGGCCCGCGCCAGCCTGTAATTGAGGCCGCAGCTTTGCGACCTTCTACAGGCCTAAGCTTCCCCGGGCGCCAGGTCACCATTTCTTGTCGCAATTGCGACCGGGCGCCCGGATTTTGTCGAGCCCTGGCATAAGCATCCACCACCTCCTATTACCCTTCTGTAATGTATAGACGCCCATCTGCCCTTGTTGTAACACTTCTTTATACTAATTCACAGTTGAGTATTACCCCTCACCGTGAGATTATTGCTACAGGCATAATCTGCACAATTCGGACAACTTATATAAGCATCCGCTATTTTCATCTACCTGTCTTTAGTGTATAGACGCTAGGCCCGCCCTTGTAACACACCTATACACTTATTCATAGTCAAGTAATATTCTGTATTTTTTTATCATGGTTACAGCTATAATCCGTACAACATCCACTATATACTATCGCTTATTCTTATTTTTAAAATACCTTTTTGACAGATTTATTACTTTATTTACATGTATATAGACGCCTGACCGCCCCTGTAACGCAGGTGTATAGACGCTAGAGCTGAACGATTCTGGCTAAAATGAGAATCACAATTTTTTGCTTAGAATAAAGATCACAATTCTCGCGGTGCAACATCTTTCTTCACATAAAAAAAAAAATTTAGTTTGAAAAACTACAAATACAGTGCGACATAAAATATTGCAACAATCACCATTTTTTTTCTAGGGTCTCTGCTAAAAAAATATATATATAATGTTTGGATGTTCCAAGTAATTTTCTAGCAGAAAATAATGATTTTTTTACTTGTAAGCAACAAATGTCAGAAAAGGTTTGGTCTTTAAATGGTTAAACTTTCTTCAACTACACGCTGATAAAAGAATGAAAAGATACTTTGTTTCCACTTATTTGTGTTGTATTAGAACTTGTCAGGCTGCCTGGATTTTGTTTATCCAGCTGTGAGAATTCACTGCACTTGTTAGAGAGAACTGTGATATGCCATTTTGAAGATTGGGAAGGGAAAAAGACTGTGATTTCGATTCTTTGTGATTAATCTTGCAGCTCTAATAGACGCCCGGCCACCCTTGTAACACGGCTGTATATTTATTCATTGTCAACTCAACATTAGACTTATGACCTTTTCTGCATGTGTACCAATGCCGGGCCGCCTTTGTAACACGTGCATATAGACGCCCGGCCAGACTGGGACAGCCCACGACATGCTAACCGGCACCTCCGGCAGAGAACATGGGGGGCTGTAGAGAGCATGCGGGGAGGTGGCGAGCATAGGGGGAGGTGGAGAGCACAGGGAGGGTGGTGGAGAGTATGGGGGGAGGTGGAGAGCACTGGGGGGCGGCAGAGAGCACTGGGGGTGATAGAGAGCATGGGGGTGGTGGAGAACACTAAAGGGGGTGGTGGAGAACACTAAAGGGGGTGGCAAATAGCACTAGGGGGGTGGCAAATAGCACTAGGGGGGTGGCGGAGAGCACTAGGGGGGTGGCAGAGAGCCCTGGGGGGGTGGAAGAGAGCCCTGGGTGGAGGTTGAGCGCACTGGGTGGTGGCAGAGAGCATGGAGGGAGTTGGAGAGCACTGGGGGAGGTTGAGAGCACTGGGGGGGGGGTGGCAGAGAGCACTGGCAGAGAGCACTGGGGGGGGTGGCAGAGAGCCCTGGGGGGGAAGGTTGAGAGCACTGGAGGGGAGGTTGAGAGCACTGGGGGGGGCAGAGAGCACTGGGGGGTGGCAGAGAGCACTGGGGGTGGCAGAGAGCACTGGGGGGGGGGGGGTTGAGAGCACTGGAGGGGAGGTTACGAGCACTGGAGGGTGGCGGAGAGCACTGGAGGGTGGCGGAGAGCACTGGAGGGTGGCGGAGAGCACTGGAGGGTGGCGGAGAGCACTGGGGGTGGTGGAGAGCACTGGGGGGGTTGCAGCCGGGAACCCACAGTTACAATGCCGTCGCCGTGGAGAGGAGGAGCGGGCGTCGTGCATGGTACAGGCGAGTGTCTGTTTATTAAAAGTCAGAAGCTACACTTTTTATAGCTGCTGAGTTTTAAATGGGTGGAACTCCGCTTTATATGAATGGGTTTAGTTCCACTTTAATACACTGTGAATTCTGTCTGCTTGCAGTGGGTTTCTGTACTCACTGCACTGAACCTGCAATGTGAATCCAGGTCACCACTCGGTTTCATTTAATCTTTGTCACCACTTTGAAAGCAATTATGACAGTGCAACATACTGTAGAAATAGATCGATGCATTAGTCACAGCGGGATCATCATGTAACACAGGAAATGATCAGAGTGTTTCTAACAAACGGATCATCATGTAACCCAACAGGATCAATGTACTGCTCAGAGACACCACAGGGGAGAGATCAATGTATCCGTCACACAGATCATCATAGATCAGGGAGATTACTAGGAAACACCTAAGGGAAAAGTGGGTGAGCCGAGAGAAATATGAAGGCTGTAGGGCCGATCATCTGGAAAATGGCAGTTGTCTGAATGTCCTGTGCATGCCTTGGCTTCAATAGTCACAATAAGTATTAACCGCTTGCCGACCGCCTCCTGTATATATACACATCGGCAGAATGACACGGCTGTGCAAAGCAATGTACAGGTAAGTTGCATTAAATTTGCCGCTGGCGGTGTGTGCACACCCCTGCCACGAGCTACGTGAACGTGCTCGGGGGGGCGCGGACTCTATGTCCGCTGGTGTCCCGCGATCGTGTCACGGAGCCGCACAACAGGGAGATGCCTGTGTAAACAAGAACAGGGTGATGAATGTGCCATCTCCATTACGAACGCTAGTTTTACCAGAACGAGCGCTCCCATCTCATAACTTGCTTCTGAGCATGCACGTTTTTTTCACGTCGTTAAAGTCTACACACGACCATTTTTAACGACGTTAAAAACGACGTGAAAAATTAGAGCACGTTCTACATTTTTAATGCCCATTTTTTACATTGTGAAAATGCTCTGGAGCCCCCCTTTAACCAGTTAACCACCGCCCTATAGACGAAATATGTCTACAAGGCGGGGTTGCTTAACTCTGGGAGGACGTCCTCCCAGTATCGGGCACGCACACGGGAATGTCGGTTGTGGATCATGGATCACGGTAAATCGCCGCTGATAGCGGCGGATTACCACGTGATCGCTCCGTCCAATGACGGAGCGATCACTTGTAAACAAACCGGCGTCATGTGAGGACGCCGGTTCCTCCCTCCCCTCTCTGTACCGAATGGTACAGTGTGAGAGAGGAGAGGGGAGAGAGCGGATGCAGCAGCAGCTGCTGTGGGCTGGATCTGTGACAAATGCAGTCACAGATCCAGCCATCCATCCCTGCCCCAACTTTGCAATATCCCACAATACTCTGCAATATCCCACACTACTCTGCAATACCCCACACTACTCTGCAATACCCCACACTACTCTGCAATACCCCACACTACTCTGCAATACCCCACACTACTCTGCAATACCCCACACTACTCTGCAATACCCCACACTACTCTGCAATACCCCACACTACTCTGCAATACCCCACACTACTCTGCAATACCCCACACTACTCTGCAATACCCCACACTACTCTGCAATACCCCACACTACTCTGCAATACCCCACACTACTCTGCAATACCCCACACTACTCTGCAATACCCCACACTACTCTGCAATACCCCACACTACTCTGCAATACCCCACACTACTCTGCAATACCCCACACTACTCTGCAATACCCCACACTACTCTGCAATACCCCACACTACTCTGCAATACCCCACACTACTCTGCAATACCCCACACTACTCTGCAATACCCCACACTACTCTGCAACACCCCACACTACTCTGCAACACCCCACACTACTCTGCAACACCCCACACTACTCTGCAACACCCCACACTACTCTGCAACACCCCACACTACTCTGCAACACCCCACACTACTCTGCAACACCCCACACTACTCTGCAATACCCCACACTACTCTGCAATACCCCACACTACTCTGCAATACCCCACACTACTCTGCAATACCCCACACTACTCTGCAATACCCCACAATACCCTGCAACGTCGCCTATGGGGATTTTTAAGTAGCGAAGTTTGGCGCCATTCCACGAGCGTGTGCAATTTTGAAGGGTGACATGTTGGGTATCTATTTACTCGGCGTAACTTCATCTTTCACATTTATGCAAAAGAATTAAGAAAAAATACATAATTAGCTAAATTTTATAACAGAAACAAAGAAAAATTCATTTTTTTTTACAGAATTTTCAGTCTTTTTTCTCTTATAGCGCAAAAAAATAAAAAAAAACAACGGTGATTAAATACCACCAAAAGAAATCTCTATTTGTGTGAAAAAAAGGACAAAAATTTCATTTGGGTACAGTGTTGTAGACTAAGTAATTGTCATTCAAATTGTGAGATCACCGAAAGCTGAAAATTGGTCTGGTTATTAAGTGGGTTTACGTGCCCAGTGGTCAAGTGGTTAATGACATAAAAAAAAAAACTTCATTCTTTACAACCCGAAAAACGATCGTGTGTACGCGGCATCAGAATTCTTCCTGTCAAATCAGTTTTAGCAGTGATGACTTATTTAATTTATCATTTTCAAAATGCCTGCATCTGGGGAGCACGTTTGACATTTTCAGTGATCCATTTTCGCAAGTGTTTTATTGTATTTTGATATGTTCATGTTATAGTTTGTATTTGTCTTGGTGGATAACAGCTGATCACAAGCCATCGCCTACATGATCAGCCCTCATCATGACAAGGTGGGTGAGACCTATCATACGGCTCCGTGTGCCACTCTCTAATGATCAAAACACCTCGTCAGCTTCCAAGGCCACTGAGCATCTTGAGTTGAGCCTTCAGGGACAGGGACACCTGTCTCCACAATGAGCTCATATAAGAAAGACACAACATTGTGCTGCATTTAAATACATGGAAAACAAAAAGGAGATGCATTTGTCATTCATTTCCACTCATTTTAATTTGTCAGTGCAATTAATTGTATGTGTCGTGAAATGTAAACATGTATTTAGGGTAACTCCACTTTTGGGGGGCAAAAAAAAAAAAAAAACACTAAACGTGGATGTAAACCCAAAAAATTGTATTTATTTTTTTTGCTGTCACAATGTACAGTATAAGATTTCCTATCATCGGTGCCCAGTCTTGCCACAGAGTTAATCCAGCTCTGAGCAATCCACGGACAAACAGGAGAAAAAAAACTTTTGTCCGTTCTTCCCCCTTGCTGTGAGTGACAGGTTATTTACATATCTCATGCACTAGCCCGGAGACAGGCATTATTTTTTAAATTCCCACCTCCACTCCTTTTCTGAAGTCATGTGGATTTTTACTGGATGTTAGTGATCATAGCAGAATTTAGTGTAAGGAATACAGATCTGTATTCCATCGGCACATGCGCACTGGGGAAAACTGAAGCAATGGCACCCTATGTGCCATTTCTTCAGTCCGTGTGCTGTTACCGGCAGCTCCCGCGGGAGTGACGTCATCGTGGCTCCGGCTAATCACAGCGACGAAGCTGCAATACGTGGAAGTAAGTGCCGGGAGAAATGTTAGCAGCTGGAGGGGGAGATGTGGACTGGGGGGGGCTTCCATCTGAGTTAATACATAATGAGCTAGTATGGTATGCATACTAGCTCATTATGCCTTTGTCTTGCAGGGTTTTTCTTTTTGTAGGGTTTACTTCCTCTTTAAAGCAGAGGTTCACCCAATTTTTTTTTTTTTAAAGCCAGCAGCTACAATTACTGCAGCTGCTGATTTTTAATAAATGGACACTTACCTGTCTAGCGTGCCCGCGATGTCAGCAGCAGAGGCCGAGCAATCGCTCGTCTCTTGGCTGCCCCCACCGCCATCCTCATGTGGGAATCAGGAAGTGAAGCGTTGTGGCTTCACTGCCGGTTCCCGCATGCACGAGCCGCGCCCTCACTGGTCCCCGCTGTCTCCTGGGAGCAGTGCGTTTTCCAGAAGACAGCGGGAAGTGACGCGAAGGGGCGTGACTCCCGCGGGAGTCCATTCTCGGAAGTGGGTGCAAATACCTGTATTAAACAGGTATCTGCACCCCCCTCCCCCCCTGAAAGGTGCCAAATGTGACACCGGAGGGGGGGAGGGTTACAAAAAGCAGAGGTTCACTTTTTGTGTGGACCTCCGCTTTAAAACCAATAAATACACTAAAACAGAAAAGGTCCATACAAATCTCCAGTTATCTCTATTAATCTTGGTGCCCACAATAGGTTAGAAAAAAATACCATTTCCTGCATACCATAAAGCTACAAGTACGCCATTCAAGATCTTAACACGTAGAGGAATTTTTACCATTGCACTTTTGCACGCCAGTGATATTTATCACTTTTTCTAGGTATCCTTTGCCTCTACACACTACGACCATCACCCGGTATGTTGTACAATACACACACACACACACACACACAGTAGGGCACAGGTGGCAAACACAAGCCATTTCATGTGGCCCTTGCACCTCTCCTGGGAGCTCCAGCCCTCCTCTGGTCCTCCTCCAGACCCTTACTTTCTGCTTTCAAGCAATGCATCCAGCTTCTTCCCAGCAGAAGCAGAAGGAAAAAGGGGTCCACTGTGATGTAAGGGAGGGTGGGGGGGCTCTTGACATCTAATGTAGGGGGGAGAGGATGCGCTGGACACCTAATCTTACAGATACAACTAGGGCTGAAACGATTAATCGATATTATGGATAATATTCGATAATGAAAATCGCTGTCAACGATTTGCATTATCGATTAGTTGGTCCGTCCGCACATTGTTTTATTTCCGTCCATCCGTCCATAAAAATCCTCCTGTCCTGTCCGGTCTTACTAGTCCACGCCGCAAGTCCTGTGTAAGGCGCCGCCGTATGACGTGGCACGTCCGCGCCGCACGTCCTGTGTATGTGACTGTGTAAAGTGCCGACGTATGACACTGCACGTCCGCGCCGCCGCTCCACGCTTCTCCTCGTCTCTGACGTCAGCGCCCCACTGAACTTCTCAGCCCCGCCCGCTGCTGCCTCGAGGGAACAGAGATGAGAAGCAGCCGTGAGGAGAGCCGAGCTGTGAAAGGTAGAAAACAAGTACCAGTACAGTAATACAGTAACATTGCAGTACAGTACCGTAACAGTACCATACATTATGACAATTCCCCATCCTCCTAACTCCCATCGTTGGTGTTTCGGGGGGTGGGTGGAACAGTAGTGCCCCATCGTTGGTTTTCCTGGGAGGGGGGGGGGAATAGTGCCCCATTGGTGTTCCTGGGGGAGGGGTAGCGGAATAGTGCCCCATTGGTGTTCCTGGGAGGGGTAGCGGAATAGTGCCCCACCATTGGTGTTCCCGGGGGGAATAGTAGTATCACATTATTTGGTCTTCCTGGGAGGAATAGTGCCCCAGTATTTGGTCTTCCTGGGAGGAATAGTGCCCCAGTATTTGGTCTTCCTGGGAGGAATAGTGCCCCAGTATTTGGTCTTCCTGGGAGGAATAGTGCCTCAGTATTTGGTCTTCCTGGGAGGAATAGTGCCCCAGTATTTGGTCTTCCTGGGAGGAATAGTGCCCCAGTATTTGGTCTTCCTGGGAGGAATAGTGCCCCAGTATTTGGTCTTCCTGGGAGGAATAGTGCCCCAGTATTTGGTCTTCCTGGGAGGAATAGTGCCCCAGTATTTGGTCTTCCTGGGAGGAATAGTGCCCCAGTATTTGGTCTTCCTGGGAGGAATAGTGCCCCAGTATTTGGTCTTCCTGGGAGAAATAGTGCCCCAGTATTTGGTCTTCCTGGGAGGAATAGTGCCCCAGTATTTGGTCTTCCTGGAAGGAATAGTGCCCCAGTATTTGGTCTTCCTGGGAGGAATAGTGCCCCAGTATTTGGTCTTCCTGGGAGGAATAGTGCCCCAGTATTTGGTCTTCCTGGGAGGAATAGTGCCCCAGTATTTGGTGTTCCTGGGAGGAATAGTGCCTCAGTATTTGGTCTTCCTGGGAGGAATAGTGCCCCAGTATTTGGTGTTCCTGGGAGGAATAGTGCCCCAGTATTTGGTGTTCCTGGGAGGAATAGTGCCCCAGTATTTGGTCTTCCTGGGAGGAATAGTGCCCCAGTATTTGGTCTTCCTGGGAGGAATAGTGCCCCAGTATTTGGTCTTCCTGGGAGGAATAGTGCCCCAGTATTTGGTCTTCCTGGGAGGAATAGTGCCCCAGTATTTGGTCTTCCTGGGAGGAATAGTGCCCCAGTATTTGGTCTTCCTGGGAGAAATAGTGCCCCAGTATTTGGTCTTCCTGGGAGGAATAGTGCCCCAGTATTTGGTCTTCCTGGAAGGAATAGTGCCCCAGTATTTGGTCTTCCTGGGAGGAATAGTGCCCCAGTATTTGGTCTTCCTGGGAGGAATAGTGCCACAGTATTTGGTCTTCCTGGGAGGAATAGTGCCCCAGTATTTGGTCTTCCTGGGAGGAATAGTGCCCCAGTATTTGGTCTTCCTGGGAGGAATAGTGCCCCAGTATTTGGTCTTCCTGGGAGGAATAGTGCCCCAGTATTTGGTCTTCCTGGGAGGAATAGTGCCCCAGTATTTGGTCTTCCTGGGAGGAATAGTGCCCCAGCATTGGTGTTCCAAGTTTCTTGAACAGTAAGTAGTTCACCTGTTTTCAGAATGTTTGTTTATTACTGTTAAATAAACGAAAAAATTCCACATTACATTTTTTTTAATGATTTTATCCGATTAATTGAAAAAATAATCGGCCGATGAATCGATTATGAAAATAATCGTTAGTTGCAGCCCTAGATACAAGCGTTGGCTCTTTTGAGGGCAATCATAATGCTGATGCGGCCCAGGATGCAATTGAGCTTGACACCCCTGCAGTAGGGGCCAGGAGTAGTTGAAGATGCCCTGGATGATGGAATGTAGCATTACTGGGAACAGGCACGGCGAGCCTCTCAGATAGACAGCTGCAGAATCTGGACAGCTCATTACTGTAGAGGGAAGGAGCAGATTAGAAAAACAGTTAAGTCTTGTAAGGTCAGCCAAATCCAAACATTTGGAAAAAAAAATGAAAAAATAAGTAGTCTGAGGACAAATACAAGGAAGTCAAAATAAAATCCAAAGTTTGAAATGAATCGTCTACAGTTCTTGGATATGCAAAATGCACGTTAGAAGCATTGCGGGAAGGAAGGCCACACCCCCTTGGTCATCTCGTTTTATATAATGGTGGTGCAGAAAGGAAAGAAAATCAGAACAAGCCGACTACCACACTATTCCTGTGCTTTACATGTCATTTCTTATTTGTGTACCATTACATATATTTTACTATTTTAAAAGGCACTTTTTTGGAAATCATTTCATATATCCTAAAAAAAAAAAAAAAAATACAAATTGCTTAGTTTTTAGCAGGTGCAAGATTTGGAAATGTTTTAAAACATTCTGCAAAGGATCAAATCACTTAAAATTGATTTTGATACAGTATCTCACAAAGATGAGTACACCCCTCACATTTTTGTAAATTTTGTATTATATCTTTTCACGTGACAACACTGAAGAAATGACACTTTGTACAGCTTGTATAACGGTGTAAAGTTGCCTCAACACACAGCCATGGCTGGCAACAAAATGGAGTACACCCCTTAAACCCCATTTCACAGCCCATAGCGTCGGTGGTATAATAGCGGTAAAACGCTGCTATTTTACCATCGGATTTGCGGCACATTTCGGCCGCTAGCGAGGCGCTTTTAACCCCCTTAGCGGCCGAGAAAGGGTTAATACCGCCCGCAATGCGCTGGTAGAGCGGCGTATATTGCCGGCGATACGGCAGCACTGCCCATTGGGCAGGAGTGCATTTTGCAGCGGTGAGTGCATTAGCAGCAGTGAGTTTACCGCTCCAAAGAAGCTGCTGGCAGGACTTTTTCTGACGCCCTGCCAGCGCGCCGCTCCAGTGTGAAAGCCCTCGGGCTTTCACACAGGAGTGTGAGGAGCAGCTGTTTAAGGGCGGATTGCAGGCGCTATTTTTAACGCTATAGCGCCTGCAAAACACCCTCAGCGTGAAAGGAGTCTTAGTGAAAATGTCCAAATTGGGCCCACAGGGGGTTATTTACAAAAGGCAAATCCACTTTGCATTATAAGTGCAAAGTGCACCTGAAATTGCACTGAAAGTGCACTTGGAATTGCAGTCGCTGTAAATCCGAGGGGTAGATCACCACTTTTGAAATGATTGTCCGATAATCCGATTATTAGTACAGTAAAACCTTGGTTTGCGAGCATAATTCATTCCAGAAACATGCTTGAAATCCAAAGCACTTGTATATCAAAGCATTTTTTTTTTTTACAGGGTATAAAAGAGAAGAGAGGCACCACCAAGTGTAGCAAAAAAATGCTAATTGTTGTACCTTCATTAAATGTAACCATATTACTACACTTAGAGGCTCCTCTCTTCTTTTTATACTCATTTGTCACATGACGCTACTCTTATATCAAGACTTGTATATCAAGGCAAAATGTATTAAAAAATTTTGCTTATCTTGCAAAACGCTCTCAAACCAAGTTACTCTCAAACCAAGGTTTTACTGTACACAGCTTTAGAGAGCCAATCACAACAGTTGATGCAAAAATATCCTAAGGGACAAGCACGAAAATGTTTCTTGTACGATAAAAGAACGAACGTTTTTCGTGTAATTAGTATAGTATTTGTACTGGAAAAAATAAATAAAAATCATGTGACCAAGACCACACATGGTCAGAAACTAAAGAATATATTACATCACTTCCAAAGTTGTATTCGGTCGTATGAGAATTTTTGGAACTTTAGTAACCTATTGGTTTTTCAATATGAGACTAGCATTATTTATTTATTTATATAAAATATATATTCTATCTTTTTTTTTATTATATAAAATATATATTCTATCTTTTTTTTTTATTATATAAAATATATATTCTATCTTTTTTTTTTATTATATAAAATATATATTCTATCTTTTTTTTTTATTATATAAAATATATATTCTATCTTTTTTTTTTATTATATAAAATATATATTCTATCTTTTTTTTTTATTATATAAAATATATATTCTATCTTTTTTTTTTATTATATAAAATATATATTCTATCTTTTTTTTTTATTATATAAAATATATATTCTATCTTTTTATATATATATATATATATATATATATATATATATATATATATATATATATATATATATATATATATATATTCTATCTTTTTATATATATATATATATATATATATATATATTTATTTATTTTTTAATTAATTATACAGAAATGTGTCCCAAAATAAAACAAAAAATGAACAAAAAGCAGCAGAAGATACACGTCTGACACAATCTAAATTATAACTTCACTGGGATTTATGGATTTTAGGGATTATGTTTAGCCGGGTTTCAGAATTCAGGTTTCCATGGAGTATATGAATCATAAGGGAAATATTTTCTTCAACCTGTGCTTAGTTGTGCAAAAAGAGAGGAAATAAAAAAAAAACTCTGTGCCTTGGATGAATTAAACAGGTATTTCCTCTTGTCATTTAAAGTCTGACCCGCTACCTAGAGGCTCAAACAGTTGCCAACATCTGGAAAACATTAGCAGCAGAACGGGGCTGAAAAACCTGTTATAACCTCGATACTTTCCCACAACTCTACGGATTTTCTTTACTACAAGAAAATAAAATGAAATGGGAAAATCTTTTGATGTTGCAAACCTGGAAGATAAAAATAGATCATATGATGGTAACAAGTTTATCTTTGGTAGGAGTGACAGTTGAATGTATATGAAAGTCTCCACTTGTCCTGCTGCTAGCATTAGTAGATAGATAGAAAAGTATATCATATTTACTTGTATTCAACTTTTTTAAACAGCAGAAGCCAGTCCATTAAGGGCGACACCCCCTATATAAAATGCACAGCATGAATCTTTCCATGGCCACCGCGGCCACCCCTTATTTATGCGTCCGCCCCCTTTCAGGGCACCGTGCGCATGAATTACAGTGGCGTTTATTTGTTTACGCACCCGATTAGAACCAGAGGCCGAAAAGAGAAGACACCCGATTGGCCGCCGAGGAGGAGAGAGGAAACAGAAGCCACCGTCTGATCTCTCCATAGACAAGCAGCGGCACGCTACAAGCCCCTCCCCGCTCAGTGAGCAGAGAGGGACCTGTCATCTGCAGGCTCAGCAGAGATCAACAGAGAGATCTCCTGCTGAGCTGGTGGATGCCGCTGACGGATCCGTCCCCATGTGGAAGGGGCCCAACTCCTGAGCAATAGATACAGCTCATCAGCATTTACTCATCTCCTAATGGCTGACCACACAAGAACCCGATTTTGTTTGCTGCGACTGAGCCAAAGGGAAACAAGATACCGGGTGATGGGTGCAGCAAGTGGATGTGACCTGTAATATATCTCAGGCCCCGTACACACGACCGAACATGTCCGCTGAAACTGGTCCGCGGACATGTCCGACCGTGTGTAGGGCCTAGCGGACATTTTTCCGGCCTAGCGGACAGGTTTCTAGCGGACAAAAGTTTCTTAGCATGCGAAGAAACTTGTCCGCTGGAAGCCTGTCTGTCGGACATGTCCGATGGTTAGTACGACTCATCGGACATGTCTGCTGGTTATGACGTATAACCAGCGGCCCGAAATCCCGCGCATGCGTCGAATTGATTAGACGCATGCGTGGAAGTATTGAACTTCCGTGTCAGAGAACGTCGGTGTCTTATACGTCACCGCGTTCTCTGTCCGCGGGGATTTTGGTCTGATGGTGTGTACTCCCAGCAGACATGTCCGATGAAAACGGTCCGCGGACCGTTTTCATCGGACATGTCTGCTCGTGTGTACAAGGCCTCAGAGGTGCAATTCCTGCCACATAAGGCATACCAGACCAGCTTTAATGGTCAACTCCCCTTTTTTGGACAAAAAATTTGCAAACAAAAATAGGGCATTCTGTACACAGATAGTGTAATTTCCTGCTTGTGTGATTGGCTCACTACCCAGAAGTCTGCACTAAGATACAAGTCAGATTTCAGGCATCCCCTGCAAAAAAAAATTCATTTTTGGTCAGATTTTACAGATTCACTGTGGACACAGACAAACAGCAATTTCCTCAGAATAATAAAAGGAAGGAATCTGCAACAAAGTTTGATAAAATCCCTGCAATGTACATTGATCACCCAGAGGCAGGGCTGTATCCTGGCCTAGGCCAACAAGGCCTAGACCTAGGGCAGCACGTTGCAGGGGGGCAGCATGGAAAGAGTCCCCGCCGGCTTGCGCTATTAGTGTAGCACTGTTAGTGTAGCACCAGTCTTATGGGGCGGACTGGGCAGGAGAGTGTCACGGAACCATGAACCAGACGTACAACAAGAGATAAGTGAAAATAAGAAGGCTTTATTGAAAATCAAGCTGTAAAGCAAAAGTCCAAACGGATGGTTAAACAGAGTCTTGCGAAGCCAGAGGTCAGGAACCAGAAGGGTAGTCGGACGAAGCCAGGATCAGGAACCAGCAGGGAAGTCAGACGAAGCCAGGATCAGGAACCAGCAGGGAAGTCAGACGAAGCCAGGATCGGAACCAGAAGCAGCAGCAGTCTTAGAAGCATGTGAACACAGGAGGACCAAGCAAGGAACTGGAGCCACAGACCTTCTATATATGTGAGCCAGGCATCCAGCTCCTCCCAGTGGGAAGGAGGAGCCGCAGGGTGGGAGGCTACAAGAGACCTAGAAACCAAGATGGCCGCCAGCACATGTCAAACGAAGGAGACCGGAGAGAGGTAAGACCATGACAGAGAGACAAGCATCCCGCAACTGAAGGGGGGGCGGAGCTTCTAATTTTGACTGTCCTATCATCCTGGACCACAAACCTTCCTCACTGTGCTACATATTTTCTGCTGTACCATTGGCATGGTTATATCTTTTTAGTCCTCTCCATAAAATTATCAGAATTTTGTGCCTAAAGTAGAACTATAGGAACACTTTTTTTTCCCATTTTGGATAGAGTAAGGGTAAGGGAAGGGCAGGTATTTAACAGCAAGGGGTGTGGCCTTGACAGGAAGGGGTGGGTCATATTTAAATTAGGGGTGCACGAGTTAAGTCAGGCCTAGGGCAGCACAAAACCTAAATACATCACTGCCCAGAGGGGAATTTATTTATTTTTCTCAACAAAAGTTGAGTTGCTCTTTAAACTATTAGAATAGTTTTCAGCGCTGCCTCTAACTCCCACTTTTGAAGGTGACTGCCGATCTCGGTTTATGTCCAAGTAAGGAAAGTATGTTTTGGCCGAGATATACAGCATTCTTGTTTTTCTTGAACGTGTCCACTCCCAACACAGAAGAAGTTCACAACGGCACTGCAGGCATGAGCCCGACCTGGTGAGGTGGTGATGTCCCCGTGGACACGGCTTTTCTACTCTTCTTGTTGCCTTTGGATTTAGTTTACATAGTTAGCAATTCCAATAGACCCAGGAGAAAACAGCAGTACTAGATGCTGTAATGGTAAACTTACATTGATCTTATCCACAAAGCTGGAAAACCGTTTGCGACATCACACCGAATCCTCAATGGCACACTAATTTTGGGGTAATGGCATTAGGCTGGCCATGCATGGCGCAAAGAAATTTGCTCAATTTCCCCCATCAACACAGACTGGCTCAGTGACAGGGGCATCCCTCCTGCTAAGCCAATGATTACTGCTAGCGGCTATACCCCATGCTAGTGATTAATCGCTTGTAAAATCCAGCAAGCTGGTTGTACCCAAGTTAAACGATCAACTTGAGTACATTCAGTCTGCCTATACATGGTTCAAAATCTAGGTTGGCTCCTGTTGAACCAGCTGAGATTCGAACGGTCTATGGCCGGCATTACTCCCAGTAAAGCCATATGCACAGTTTTACCAACTCATGACTAATTTACTTGTATTGATGACTACGCAGCAAGTGTGGTTCTCCATATCCAGATAAAGCCAGGAATTTAACTCCTCAGCGCAAAGGATCTGCTAAGCGTCAGTGTGCACAAGGTCTTTAAGGAGCATTTTTCAACAAGGGTTCCCCCAGAGGTTGCAAAGGGTTTGTTTAGCAATTAGCAATTTCTGCCTCTCAGATACGCAAGCACTAAGCCCAATGATCAATTTAGTTATCTGTACAGGGAGAAACCTTTCCACTGACCACCAATGTAAGGAGCACTTTCCCCATAGTCCACCAGTATGAAAGGTTTTTTCATATTAAATACTGTATACTGGTAGCAGAAGCTGCTCGTGCTCACCTGGTCTAAAAAAATCAGACGACTTACGCACGTCATTACATAGGCTTCACTATTGATAGAGCACCACCTGTAGCTATTGACCTGGTGGAGGCAGATCCACCAGGATGGCAGGCAAGGGTATTGGATCTTTTTATCGAATACCAGGGAATGGGAGATTTTTGTCAGATTCTGGAAACAGTCCAACTCCTATACATACAATGTGTAAGTATGTTTTTTTTTTTTTTTTTAACCATGCAGGGACAATTATTATAGAGATCGCATTCATTTTTACCTAGGAAGGGTGAAGATCCTCTAATGAGAATTGATGTGACTGTTTTGTATCACAGTACAATATTTTTAAAACCTATGCAGTAAATAAGGACTGTGCTCCAGATGATAAAGTCACAAGACCGGTGTGGTCAAGGGGCACATTCATGTGAGAAAAACAGACATTTCTGCCTCTTTGTTTATTGTTGGGTATACAGACAATCATTGTAACACAGGCTGAATTTCGTACATCTGTGGATAATCATGAACACGGAGCATGTGTGGGGAGACTCAAATAGACCAACATCTTCACTTCAAAGGGAAGCTTTTCCGAGACTAACATTTACAGAAGGAGAGGTCGCCAGTGACGCCCTCCAAGTTTGTCACCCATCATGCTTAATAGTTTTAAAGACTGATGTAGAACGTGCAAGCAGAATAAGATTTTTTTTTGGGGGGGGGGGTGTTTTGTGAAATTTGGTGAGATATCAGGGATCTTAACAGACCTCTGATATCTCCCCTTTGAGACAGAGAAAGGGACTAAGAACACAGATTCCCCAGTACCTTTCTCAGCAGCCTCAGCACTGAAAATAAATGGACAGGAGACAGAGGCTCCTCTCCATTCATAAAACTGAAGCATCGTAAATACAGGTTACGATGTTTTAGTTATATGAATGGACAGAGTCAGTGATCACTGACTCTGTTCATTTGGAAAAGGTAGTGACCCGGGTTTAGCGGCTCCTACCTCCGCTCTCCATCCTAACAGACCGAGGACAGAGGGGGGCGGACGAGGATAAGAAGGGGGACACGAAGCACAGAGGGGGACAGCAGAAAAACGGAAGGGGGCGCGGAGGGGCAGAGCAGAAAAACGGAGAGGGGCACAAAGCGCGGAGGGGGAGAGCAGCACGGAGGGGGGACACGGAGCACGGAGGGGGAGAGCAGTGGCACATAGGAGGACAGCAGCAGCACAGAGGGGGGACACAGAGCGCGGAGGGGGAAAGCAGCATGGATGGGGGAACTGGAGGCGCATACAGGGACAGTCAGCGGTGATCGGTGCGGCTTTCACTAAAGCAGCTATAAGGGGGGTCCAGGGAGAATCTGTCAGGCTTTATAGAAGTCCATATAGGGAGATCGGTGCTTGTAACTCCCCCCGCCGCACCGATCATCCCTGACTGCCCAGGTATCGGGTGAAGCATCAGGGCATTTGCCCTGAGTACACGTACCTCTGGGAAATGCTTGGTATCGGTACCGATACTAGTATCGGTATCGGGACAACCCTAGTTATAACCCCGTCATTTTTTTTGTCCCATTTCAGTGATTTCCCTTCACCTTCTGTCCCATGGCCAAACAGGAAGCAAGAGGTAATGCCTGCAAAAGAAGGGAATTCCTTGGGGACCCCCAGGTCACCAGAACTAGTGTAGGGATTTCCCCTCTATTACTTTTCTGCGGACAAGCCAATATTTGGGATTATCTTTTATTATCACCTTCAATGATAATGTATACAGGACAAATAGAGAGGCCGATTTGCCCTAACGGGGTACAGACAGCAATAAAAACTGACAGGCGTTCTCATCCCTCTCTACTCCATCCAAAAGTAAAATAAAAAATGTTGCCTTTAGTTACACTTTAATGTCCAGTTCCAGAACACTTGAATGTGTGCATCTATTCTATTTTAATAGAACATGGGAATTACCAATAATGCCGCCCAAGATGTTGCCACGTATTATGCAATGTGAGGCTGGTGCATTGACCTCTATAAAGAAGGAAGGGGAATTTCGCCTTGGAAGACGCACCATACTTCTTTCCCAGTGATTAAAATGGCCTGAGGGAGGATCACAGATTATTTGCAGAGAAAAATGCCTGTGCACGCAGGCTGGTACACGCTGAATAGAATCTACTTCTAAACCACATCAAAAGTGCAAGACCTTAATCATGGGGTATAGTGTCAACGTGCCTCCAATACCGAAAGAAAGAACATTATTTTTTCACACTGCTCAGCTTTGGAAAGAGATATTTCAATAGCTATGTTAGGGCTTGTTTACAATAGTGTTGCCCTCTGAAAAACAATCCGTGGGAGATCGCTTTTCATTTGAGAGGTGGTGAGGTGGTGCTACATTGCCTCCTCACCACCTATTTAAACCCTTAAAAGGCTGCGCTATCTCGCTCTTAAAGGTTAAAGAAGTGATAGAACGCCACCTCACAGCCTGTTAAACACCTAAGTGACCCCCCACGGAGCACTTTTCAGAGGGTAACGTTTGTGTAAATGAGTGCCAACATTGCCACTGAAAGGTTTCTTTCCAAGGCTGAATAGTGTGAAAAAATAATGCACTTTTGTCAGCATTGTCAGGCACTTCCACGCACGACCGCATTCACTTGAACGCAACAAAAGGAAACATTTTTTGCATGTGTATACCATAGAGCTGCAAGATTCTGGGAAAAAATGAGAATCACAAAAAATTCTTCCTTAGAATAAAAATCACGATTCTTGCGGCATAACAACATCTTTCACATTATACAAGAAAATTGGGCTAACTTTACTGTTTATTCTTTTAATTCATTAAAGTGTATTTTTTTCCCAAAAAATTGCATTTGAAAGACCGCTGCGCAAATACAGTGTAACATAAAATATTACAACAACCACCATTTTATTCTCTAGGGTCTCTCCTAATTTTTATATATATATATATATATATATATATATATATATATATATATATATATATATATATATATATATATATATATATATATATATATATATATAATGTTTGGGGGGATCTAAGTAATTCTCTACCCAAAAAAAAATATGATTTTGAAGGGGTTGTAAACCCTTGTGTTTTTTCACCTTAAAGCGGTGGTCCACCCAAATTTTTTTTTTTAAAGCCAGCAGCTACAAATACTGCAGCTACTGCTGCGGGGGGGCCGATTGGTGTGCCTGGGGGTAAGTGCAAATATCTGTCATAGCGGCAGAAGTTTACCATAGAGAATAACACTGACCTTATGACATTACATCCAGTTGTAAACACTGCTGTCTATTTGGCTGAAAAGGCTGAGATCATCTTATTTTTATTTATTTTTTCATCTTAGTCTTTCAAGGCTGGAGGAGAGATGTGGGGTCTTCTAGATCCCAGATCTCTCTGTAAAGAGGACCCGTCAGGCCCTATTCATATTACAAGGGATGTTTACATTCCTTGTAATAGGAATATTAGCGATCCAAAAGGAAAAAATAAATAAATAAAAATAAATAAATTAAAGAAATAAATTAAAATTATTGTTTATTTTATTTTCAACCACCCCTGTCCCCTCGTGCTCGCATATGTACGTTGTGCCCCCATATGTAAACGACGTTCAAATTACACATGTGAGGTATTGTCGCGAATGTTAGAGTGAGAGCAATAATTCTGGCCCAAGACCTCCTCTGTAACGCTAAACATGTAACCTGTAAACAAAATTAAGCGTCGTCTGTGGAGTTTTTAGGTACCGAAGTGTGGCCCCATTTAACGAGTGTGCGCAATTTTAAAGCGCGACACGTTGGGTATCTATTTACTCGGCGTAACATCATCTTTCACATTATACAAAAAAAGTGGGCTAACTTTAGTGTTTTATTGTATTATTTATTTATTATTATTCACATGTAGGAGAGAAGTGTCAGAATTGGCCCGGTATGGAAGTGGTTAAAGGGGTGGTTCACCCTAAAAACTACTTTTTTTTATTACACTGGCCCCCCACATTACAATACGATTAAGGCTATTATTATTTTTTTGATGCTGTACATACCTTTGTACAGCATATTCACCCGTTGCGAGTCCCGCGGGAGTGGGCGTTCCTCACATGTCTGTGATTGACATTTTGACCAAAAACTAGCTCCCCCCCGTCGCGTAAGCCGCGTCACGGTTGGCGAAAGGAGCCAAACGGCGAGTCGGCGCTATACTGCGCATGCGCATCGCCGTTCGGCTCCTTTCGCCAATCGTGACGCGGCTTACGCGACGGGGGGGAGCTCGTTTTTGGTCAAAATGTCAATCACAGACATGTGAGGAACGCCCACTCCCGCGGGACTCGCAACGGGTGAATATGCTGTACAAAGGTATGTACAGCATCAAAAAAATAATAATAGCCTTAATCGTATTGTAATGTGGGGGCCAGTGTAATAAAAAAAAAAAAAGTAGTTTTTAGGGTGAACCACCCCTTTAAATCTACGGATTCCCTGCTCTACTAAGGCCTCTGGCTATATAAAGGTCCTATAATGGATCTCTATGAGTATACCACTATTTCATCTATTTACCATACCTTGAAAAACCCGAATTAAATTCAAAATATTAACCACAACTCTGCCCCGAGCTACATCGCCAATCTGGTCTCCAAACATTACCCAAACCGCCCTCTCCGCTCTTCTCAAGACCTCCTACTTTCAAGCTCTCTCGTCTCCTCCTCCCATGCTCATCTCTGGGATTTCTCCAGAGCCTCTCCCATCCTCTGAAACTTGCTACCTCAACCTGTCCGGCTATCCCCTTACTCTTGCTACCTTCAGCCGATCCCTGAAAACTCATCTCTTCAGGGAAGCCCATTACATCTCCTACTAATCTTTTACCACTTCCATCAGCTCATTCCCCACAGTTACAGCATTTTGTACTACCTGCCCCACCATATTGGATTGTAAGCTCTTCTGAGCAGTGCCCTCTTAATCCTCTTGTATCGTCTACCTTTTATATTGTAAAGCGATGTGTAAACTGTTGGCACTATATAAATCCTGTATAATAAATAATATTAATAATAATAATAGTTTCATCTATTTAACCACTTCAATACCGGCCCATCGTCATATGACGTCCACAGATGGGATCTCCCATCCTGGGTGGATGTCATATGACGTTCTGGGCTTTGCGGGGGGATATCTGAATGATGTCTGCAGCTAGAGGCATCATTCAGATATCCATGTCTTCAGCCGGCGATCCTGCGCACCATAAGAACGAACCCCCCCTCCCGCCGCCATCTGATGCTTCTCCGGGCTCTCCCGTGCCATCGGGGGCCCGGAGAAGGAATTGTCCAGGGCAGGCAGGAAGCATAGAGATGACTGGTGACCAGATGGTCACCAGTCATCTCTATGACCGTCGGAGGCCCGGGCGCGATGTGATGATGTCACGCCCGGGTACCTGTAAGTAGACAAAGCCGCGATTGCGGCTAGTGAGCAACACTGATCATGAGATCGGTGAAATTGTATTCACCGATCTCATGCTTTCCAGCCTGGAGGAGAGATGTGGGGTCTTATTGACCCCGCATCTCTCCATAAAGAGGACCTGTCACACACATTTCCTATTACAAGGGATGTTTACATTCCTTGTAATAGGAATAAAAGCGATAAAAAAAATTATTAAAAAAAAAGTGTAAAAAAATAAATAAGTAAAAAAATAAAATAAAATATAAATAAAAACGCCCCTGTCCCCGGTAACTCGCGCGCAGAAGCGAACGCACACGCAAGTCGCGCCAACATATGTAAACGCTGTTTAAACCACATATGTGAGGTATCGCCGCATGCGTTCGAGTGCCAGCAACAATTCTAGCACTAGATCTCCTCTGTAAATCTAAACTGGTAACCTGTAAAAAATGTCAAAGCGTTGCCTATGAAGATTTTTACGTACCGAAGTTTGGCGCCATTCCATGAGTGTGCGCAATTTTAAAGCGTGACATGTTAGGTATCTATTTACTCGGTGTAACATAATCTTTCATATTTTACAAAAAAATTGGGCTAACTTTACTGTTTTGTTATTTTTTTTAATTCATAAACCAACATTTTTGCCAAAAAAAAGGCGTTTGAAAAATTATTGCGCAAATAACGTGCAAGATAAAACATTGCAATGACCGCCATTTTATTCCCTAGGGTGTCTGCTAAAAAAAAAACATATATAATGTTTGGGGGTTCTGCATAATTTTCTAGCAAAAGAATGATGATTTGTACATGTAGGAGAGAAGTGCCAGAAAAGGCCCGGTATTGAGGTGTGTATAAAGGCCGGTATTGAAGTGGTTAACATACGTTGAAAAACCACCCCCCCCCCCACACACACACACACACACACACACACATTATACATCAGACGGATGTATTCCCATTACTGAACACCGACAGAACCGGAAAGATGACTTCATACAGAGCCGTCTTCTCCAGTCACAATGTCATGTTTTCACGCAGCGAGCAGCCCGCATGCCCAGTAATACGCTGAAACAAAACCACAGCCTGGGGGATAATAACTGCCAAGGATGAGAAATAAAAACGGTCTCCTCAGGCAGCAAACTCTGCTAGAAGTTGTAAATTCTTGGAATGTCTTACATTTGGCACACTCTCACATGAGCAGCCAGGCTGAGGAATTTCAGTTGCACGAAGCTATACATCTATACATATACCATCATAGCTACAATACAAATACACACTATACCCTGGAAAATACATTTCTATTCTATGCAAAGCAGCTGCCACCCTCACATTTTCAGATCCTTTAAATAAGGGTAGTGTGGCTACGAATTACCAGAACCGCGCCACATCCTTTAAACCAGGCATCTTCAAACTACGGCCCTCCAGCTGTTGCGGAACTACACATCCCATGAGGCATTGAAATACTCTGACATTCACAGACATGACCAGGCATGATGGGAATTGCAGTTCCTGAACAACTGGAGGGCCGTAGTTTGAAGACCCCTGCTTTAAACAAATCTCTATATAAGAACTCTTTGCATGTAGGGCTCCTTAACATGGAGTGTCATACAAATAGACAGTGAGGGGCAGCAACAGCAGCCAGGTGGCATTGTACACATGCTATGGCTGAGACACTTTGCTTTGTGGCAAATATACAGATATCCCATGTTGCATTCAGTGGGCAAGAAGATGGGGATGAACTACAACCACCGTCCAATAGTATGTAATGCACATGGTTGTGCCACAGTAGTATGCACTTTTCAGGGTTATAAAAGACAGTTTAGGTAGCATATTGCCTGTGTTCCATCAGATTAGACGACTCGTCAGATTTTGTAACAGAAGTGACGTTCCGTCACGGCCATCTTGGTACACCCCGCACTCGTCCACACTAAGCCTACAGTCTGAAGTGACCAAGCGGACATCTTTTTTCACCCATCGAAGTCTTGCATTTCACACTTATTTTTACCACTAAACTGAGATCATATCGTGAAATACAGGATTTAGAAGTCCATAACACTGTTTTGATGTTGAATTTTAAAAGCAGCGACAAGCAGCAGGCACACGTTTGCTAATCTGACAGAAGACACTGCTCTACTGCATTCTGACAAACAATCCATGGGTCGCTTTTTAGAGGGGAGAAAGAGATTGCCACACATGAAAATTGCCTTTAAAACATTTGGCAATGCATGAGATCTGACCATCTTCTGTTGCATGTCTGCAGTCTTCAAACATCCCCTGTAATAGCCCTTAAAGCAGGGGTTGACAAATTTGCTTGGAATCTAGGAGCCAGGTAAAAAAGTTAGGAGCCAGAAAACGCGCCCCGTCCCGACGAGCTTGCCCGCAGAAAGCGAACACATACGTGACCAGCGCCCCCATATGTAAACGGTGTTCAAACCACACATGTGAGGTATCGCCGCGATTGGTAGAGCGAGAGCAATAATTCTAGCCCTAGTTCTCCTCTGTAACTCAAAACATGCAACCTGTAGATTTTTTTTAAACGTCGCCTATGAAGATTTTAAAGGGTAAAAGTTTGTCTGCATTCCACGAGCGGACGCAATTTTGAAGCGTGACATGTTGGGTATGAATTTACTCGGCGTAACATTATCTTTCATAATATAAAAAAAAAAAAATGGGGGATAACTTTACTATTGTCTTATTTTTTAATTAAAAAAAGTGTAATTTTTTCACCAAAAAAGTGCGCTTGTAAGACCGCTGCGCAAATACGGCATGACAGAAAGTATTGCAACGTTTGCCATTTTATTCTCTAGGGTGTTAGGATAAAAAATATATATAATGTTTGGGGGTTCTAATTAGAGGGAAGAAGATGGCAGTGAAAATAGTGAAAAATGACATTAGAATTGCTGTTTAACTTGTAATGCTTAACTTGTAATACCAACGGCCACCACCAGATGGCACCAGCTCACATCTGGTGGTAATAACTTGTAATACCAACGGCTCACCACCAGATGGCCCCAGCTCAAAAAAAAAAAAAAAAAACATTTTTTTTTTTTTTTTTTTTTTTTGCCCCCCCTTCCAAGCCAAGTCGCCAGGGCCCCATTTCTAGTCGCCATGGCGACCTGGCGCCCGGGATTTGTCGAGCCCTGCCTTAAAGTGTTACTAAACCCAGGACCCTGCATTCACTATATCTGGTCTCATGCAGTACATATAATTTTAGGAAATATAAACTGCTAAAATACCCTTTCTCATTAGTAGTATATAGCAGTCTTGTGACTTCTATCAGTGTCTGGGTAAAGCTTTTTTATCCTCCTTCGACTGTCCTATGAGGCTACAAAACACCTGACCCTCTCTCCGGGCAGTGCCGATTGGCCCTGTGCTGATCACATGTACCCATTTAAGAAAAAAAAAACTCTCTAGCTATACACGCCAAACTGAGCATGTGCAGAGTTTCCCCAAGGCTCTGTTCTAACAAGAGATGGATTTGGGACAGTGGAAGAAGGGGAGAATGAGAAAAGACAGGAGCAAACTTTTTTATTTTTATTATTTTTCACAATGCGGAGGATTAACCCCTTAGATTCCACATGGAGTATAAAAAGCATGCTTTACTGCATATACAGACTGATTTCACTGTTGTGGGTTTAGTAACACTTTAAGTCTCAGGCCTGCTCCTGTTGCATGTCTGCAGTCGGACAGCATTCAGTAGCATTACATTTTCTTATTATGAGTGGCTTTCTGGTAATGTCGGGGTCTGCACCGGAGGCACCCTACATCAAGCAAGCTGACCAGCCGTGTTTTAACTATTTGGGGATTTATCTGAAACAAAGAAAACATCTGGCTGGAATTCCACTTTAATATATAATTAGATTGATGGATCAGGAATGAGAACACATGGAACAGTTCAACATTTCAAAATCAAAATACAATTTGTCATTCAGCAGGTTTCTACCCACACACTTCCTTAATCATAAGGCATCAAAAATCTGATGACTTCAAACATCCCTATAATCGGTATAATTTTCATGAAAGAGGTTTGTAGCTTTTAGCATAAAATGTAAAACAAAACCAGCCCACGTGTCTCCTGCTTTAGATCAGCAGGAGTTTCCTACTCAGAACCATAGAGATCAACTGTTACAACAGAGCCGAGTAGGTTATGGCTGCTGATAGATGCTTCTATATCTGCTGTACAGCCTTGGATGCTTGTCTGCTATTCAAACACTTCCTGAGACTGGGCTACCTGTAGTAGAAAGCAAGCAGCTCCCGGAGAGTTGGCAGACTCCATCTGCTCAGGTGTGCTGAAAATCAATAATGGAGGGTTCAATAATGGGAGTAGTGACACCCACTTATCAGCAACAAAACTAGGGGGGGGGGTTACATGTAGTTCAAGTGGTTGTAAAGGTTTGTGTTTTTTCCCCTTAATGTATCCTATGCATTAAGGTAAAAAAACACCTGGCATTGACGGGCCCCCCAGCCCCCCGTTTTACTTGCCCGAGTCCGTTCACCTGCTCGGTTCGTCCCCGCCGTCCTCTTCTCCACTGCTTCTCGGCGTTGATTGGATAGATTGATAGCAGCGCAGCAATTGGCTCCCTCTGCTGTTAATCAAATCCAATGACGCGGCCGACGGGGGCGGGACCGAGGCATACACTCTGTGTCTATGGACGCAGAGTGTATGAGACAGGAGCACGCCCGCAAGGTAACCCCTCTCGGGAGAGAGCTTCAGAGGGGGTTATCTATTGCAGGGAGAAGCCAAGACAGCCGCCTTGGGACCCCAGAACAGGAGGATCGGGGCCACTACAAAATGAGCTGCACGCTGGAGGTAAGTATGACATGATTGTTTTAAAAAAAAAAATGAACCTTTACAACCCCTTTCAGTTTTATGCAAAAAGTGGAAAACCTTGTTAATAAATGAATGTTGTACATGGTCCTCGGTAGGCCCTGATGGGAGCGGTCAACAGAGTAGGCCTATGAGAACCCAACTCCAACGCAAAAACTCTTATTCAAGCTCATCTCAAATCTAGATTATTTATAAATTTAAAGAAAGACCTTTGGGTTCACTTAAAGTGGCTCTTTACCCTGTTTGATTAAAAATCATCAGCTACAAATACTGTAGCTGCTAAAAACGGACACTTACCTGTGTAGGGATCTAGTGCCGTCCTCACTTCGCCAGTACCTTGCCAGTCTTTGGGTCCCCAGCACCAGCATGTTAATTGTGGGAAGCCAGCTGTAACTCCTTGCGGCTTCACAGCTGGCTTCCCACTATGTATGTGCGAGCTATGCTGTGCTTTGTGAATGGTCCTGCAGCCTTCTGGGACCCTAGGACGTGTCCCAGAAAACTGGTGATGGCCGCAACGAGTAAGCAACTCCCTGTGGTTACTGTGCTGAAGGTGCAGTCACCAAAACATGGAACCGGAAGTTTGCAGCCGGCATTGTAGTAGCTTTGGCTACTACAGTGATTTACAGCTTCCATAGAGGCTAATCACAATCATGTATGTATACACTGGACCAAGCTGGCCCAATGCAAAATCCCTAGAGTTTAGCTTTAAATGTGTAAGCAAGTGACAAGTGTAACAAGTATTCTTACTGAACAAGGCTATTAAAGGTTAGATATTTAATATATTAAAAAGCAATGTATCTGTAACGGTCACCACCGTTTACGATATTCCATTCCATCGCCCCATACAGCTTATCCGACACTCCAACCATCCAACAGACACGATCCATTCCCCCAGAATTAAGACGAGACACAAGCTCTGTTCTTTCTGGTTTCAAAATGAAAGAACATTTTTAATGGTATCTTAGCTTTCTTATATACAGTACAAGCATGTTACAGTTAATCAAAGGAACAAAGACACACTCCACCCACACATCACACAATGGGGCTTCGATCACATTCTTTTAGATAATGACATTCAGATGAGTTAATTATCCCCCAGACGTTCTGACTCCACCAATAAGTGATTCACCTGCCCAATACACATTCCTATGTCAGACGTTCTGTCTCCGACAATAAGCTATTCACACCTGATCATCAATAGGCTTCTCACACCAACAGTGTCATTAGCATCACACAATGGAATGTCTTTCAGGAGCCAGCCTCAATCAACACCTCAAAGCTAGACATCTGACCTTTACAGACTTAATTAGTACAATAGACACAAACAGTATTAGCATCACACAATGGACAATAGAATGTAATCACCGCAAGCCGCATCACTACAGCCAGGTAAGGAAGCTGGAGGTGATGTAACATCAATTAACAGCTCAACCGTCTATTGACCTGTTAGAGTCAAACTTTAACAACTTGTAATATTCCAAGATATCCTGCAAAACATGAATTATGTCCCATCTCATGTAATTTATAATTATCATTTCTCAGTCACCCTATGCCCAAAAGGGGCAGAGGATGACCCTAGACCCAAGAGTCATTAGTGACGCTGGCACAGGAGTACCCCACATCCTTCAAAGGTCTCTGGGTGTCACGGGCCATTCCGTTACAGTATCAAACAAGGGGCATCTAGGGTTTGCAAGATAACCAAAATACGTCACAGGTAATATCATTAACTGCTCAGTGATTGCAGTATTCTAGTCTTCACCTCCACAAGGTAATACTTAAAATCTGGTCTGTTAGTGGGTCCTGAGAACCACTGCCCTAGGCATAAATGCACAGACACACTACAAGGCATAGTTGTTCTTTTTTTTTTTTTGCCCAGAGTTGGGCTGTAAGCTCATGATTTCCAGCCACCAGGTGGCACTATATACCCCTTTTTACAATTTCCAAGCTCACCGTTTGTTTTAAAAAAAAAAAAAGTCCATCTACAGAACTCATCAACTGAAGTTTAGAACACACCCGAATGAGTCCCATGAGCAACACTTTTTTTTCCCTGTCTGAATAACTCCAATAAGGTATTTTAGTTAGAGTAGGGATCTCCAAACTATGATCCTCCAGTTGTTGTGGAGCTACAAATCCCATGAGGCTTTGTAAAACTTTGACATTCACAGACATGACTGGACATGATGGGAATTGTAGTTCCTAAACAACTGGAGGGCCATTGTTTGGAGACCCCTTTGTTAGAGAGAGGGACAGTCTAAAAGGCAAATGCTACTACTGCACCCTCACTTTGGGAAATGTACAGAAGAACACTACTAAAACTATTACAGTTTCCAACATAAAATGTACATAGATCATATGGGTGTAGCAGGCCGGCCTCATAATGCACACAAGGCCATGCTGCGACAGTGGGATTTGAAGTATTTTATCACATGCCTCCCAGTTTTCCCATATGGCTCGAATTCTGACATAATGAATACCTCCTGGTCACAGAAAGCGAGGAAATGATGGGGACAAACCTGTAATGTTGTGAATTACATTGAAGTATGTGGCATCAAATGCCCCTTCATATATCGAATACCTGTGTGGAATGAGTCAGGTCAGGGATGTGCAAATCATACCATCCAATGCCCAGGACATGCAGTTTCAGGTGCCAGTCCGGTTGTTTTGTTTTACATTTAGCTTAGTTTACTTTTTTATTTGCCCCTTAACAGAGTGGACACTGGAGCTTGATATGGCTGCTTAGCATGTGCTTGTACTGAGCACCCACGTATTATTTTCCTCGTTGAGGCCAGCGCCTCATTTACTCGCTCAGCAGAAGCTTAAAGCAGAAGTCCAACCATAGCTTGTTTGGTTGTACTTCTCCTGTGGATCACATGAGTGCAGTTCATTCTGCAATCCTGTGACCCATTTTTAGCAGACAGCGGGCTGAAGTCCGCTGTCGGCTGACGTCACAGAGCATGCCACTGAGAGCCTAAGCCGGTTGCTCCCATCCCCTCCACAGCCCAGCGCTCCAGTGAGCAAGGAGGGGGCAGAGCAGAGAGCTGTAATAACCGAGAAAAACAAAAAAACAAAACCCATACATCTTTTAAGAGAGCCTGACAGTCCTCTTTCCTGATAACACCCAATCAGTGCTCATCACACAAGGTCTTACCCCCGCTAGTCACCAGTAAGTTGCCTAAGACAGGCAGGGAGGTAAGTAGGAGAAAAACAGTTCAATGTTAAAAACATTAAGGGGCAGATCCACAAAAGGATTACGCCGGCGTATCTACTGATACGCCGGCGTAATTTTAAATTTCCCGCGTCGTATCTTTGTTTTGTATCCACAAAACAAGATACGACGGCATCTGGGATCGATCCGACAGGCGTACGTCTTAGTATGCCGTCGGATCGAAGCTGCAATTTTTCGGTGGCCGCTAGGTGGCGTTCCCGTCGAAATCCGCGTCGAGTATGCAAATTAGCTAGTTACGGCGATCCACGAACGTACGTCGGCCCGGCGCATTTTTTTACGTCGTTCGGCTTTTTCCGGCGTATAGTTAAAGCTGCTGTTCTGAGGCGTACTCAATGTTAAGAATGCCCGTCCTTCCCGCCTAGAAATTTGAAATTTTTACGTTGTTTGCGTAAGTCGTTCGCGAATAGGAATTTGCGTAGAATGACGTCACCATCGTAAGCATTGGCTTGTTCCGGTTAAAATTCGAGCATGCACACTGGGATTCCCCCAGGGGCAGCGCATGCGCAGTTAAAAAAAAACGTTGTTTACGTCGGGTCACGACGTATTTACATAAAACACGCCCCCATTACATCCATTTGAATTGCGCGCCCTTACGCCGCAAGAGATACACTACGCCGCCGTAACTTACGGCGCGCATATTCGTTGAGGATTCGAAACAAAAAAAGTAAGTTACAGCGGCGTAGTGCATCTTAGATACGCTACGCCCGGCGCAATAATGCACCGTTGTACGTGGATCTACCCCTAAAAGTTTAAAGTGGTTGTAAACTTTGTTACACCACTTGTACCTACAGGTAAGCCTATAATAAGGCTTACCTGTAGGTTCTGTAAATATTTCCTAACTTTGCACCATTGCGGGTCTGGAACCAGCATGGCGAGTGTGATGGATAGAAAGGCGAGAGCTCAGAGAACGTCCCTTCACTGATCCACCCCCAGTGAATGAACTTGGAAGCGCCATGTATCACTTCCAGGATCAGCGTTGTTACTACCCAGCTGCTGAGGAAACCGCTAAAGGAGTGCCATCTGTGCTCCATGGGCATCAGTGGAGGGGAGGGGAAGGGATATATCAGGGGTCTACTAGAAACTAGGGGCCAGATTCACAGAAGAGATACGACGGCGTTTCTCTGAAACGCCGTCATATCTCTCAGAGTATCTATGCGACTGATTCATAGAATCAGTTACGCATAGATAGCCCTTAGATCCGACAGGTGTAATTGTCTTACACCGTCGGATCTTAGGATGCAATACCTCGGCCGCCGCTGGGTGGAGTTCGCGTCGTATTCCAGCGTTGGGTATGCAAATTAGCAGTTACGGCGATCCACAAAGGTTTTTCCCGTCGTTACGTCGGCGCAAGTCTTAGTTTTCCGTCGCAAAGTTAGGGGTGCTATTAACATGGTGTAAAATTACTCCACCATGTTAAAGTATGCCCGTCGTTCCCGCGTCGCTTTTGAATTTTTTTTTCCGTCGCGATTCACAAACACATCGCGCCGCCGTAATTTCGCGCAAAGCACGTGCTGAAAATTGCGAACGGAGCATGCGCAGTACGTCCGGCGCGGGTGCGCCTAATTTAAATGGTACCCGCCCCATTTGAATTGGGCGGGCTTGCGCCGGACGTGTTTACGATACACCGCCGCAAGTTTACAGGTAAGTGCTTTGTGGATCGGGTACTTACACTGAAAACTTGCGGCGGTGTAACGTAAACGGGTTACGTTACACGGCCGCAATTCTACGTGAATCTGGCCCCAAATGCCTTATTAAAGAGACCCTGTAATTACAAAGTACTATCACTTGGAACAGGGGTCTGCAGACTTTTGAAAACTTTTGTTGGTGTCGGTGGGGTGGGGAATAGTGCCCCAAAGGCAAAAGGAGAGCAAAAGGGTCAAATCCGGGCCATCAATGATTTAGAGGCATATTGGTGCCCTATGTGAGATAGCAATAAAGCTAAGAAACAAATAAGTTAAAAAAAAAAATCCCAAAAATGTTTTTATTGCCCCCACCGCCATCTACATACATAAGTAAAAAACACATGTTTTGTATGCGTCTATATACAAAAACGAAGATGAACAAAAATACATATTATATACAGTACTGTATATTACTACCCATGCCGGAGCAAAAGCAATATTTTTAGGGCCATTATTCACAATTGAGTCTAAAGGGATGACCTGTAAGGTGCCATCTGAGGGGCTTTTAAAAGGAATAAAACATGGAGAAATGTTGATGTATTGCAGAGATGTAATGCATATAATGCAGTTTTACCACCCCCACCTACCCGTGCATGCAGCTGCTTAGGGCTGTACACATTTCATGGCCTTTGTTGCATTTGGCAGGCTGCACTGCTGCCAAAATCCACCTACTTCAGTCTATGGGGCTGAGCCGCAACCGTGCCGTTTAATGCATGCAGTTGCAGCCTTTTTGGGGTTAAAACAGGAGGTGACAACACAACAGATCACCTCCCCACTACTGAAAAGCGATCCAGCCGGGGTTCATGGATCAAGGGCTTCCACACACGAGAACGAGCCCTTTGTTACAATGGCACCGACATGCCCTGCAAGAAAGAGCCAGATGGTACAACCAGAAAGAGAATATTGTATATTTTGCAGAAACATGAAAACAAGGCATGAGGTTTACCCATTACCATCACATCAGCCACAATCTCTCCACCACCCTATTTTTGGCACTGCGTTCACCTGTTTCCTATAGTCGGTGTGTGACCCCGTGGGACGAGGGCCAAAATATCTTTTCAAACACACACCCTTTCCTGACTGAGAATATTTGCTGAGGAAGTTCCAGACTCATGACAAATCACGGACACGAGAGAGCGAGAGAAAAATGTACACAAAGCTGGCATGCCCGGGGAAGAACACAGGGACAAATATTTGTGAGGGGAACTTGTGCCCATAGATCACACTATCTGATTGCAGACGATGGCATCCTATTTACAATATCATTATCTCATCAAAACATTTGCCTGTAATCCCTTTGATACTTTCTGAATGGTTTATTTTACCTCAGCGTTGCTTTCCTCCAGTTACCGCCCAGATTCATCTGCAGGGTGCCTAGGATGAAATATACCTTCTCCAGACCTCAAAATATGGAACATTCATTAACCACGTCAGCTCTTGCACACATTTACCTCTTTTTAAGCTACAGTAGTGCTAATTTTGTCGACTAAAATATTCTCGTCAACTAAACTAATACTATTCGTTTTAGTCTACTAAAATACGACGAAAACTAAAAATAATTGAGACGACTAAAATAGGACTAAAATTGAAAAAAAAACTGCATGTTCGTCAAGATTATGACGACTAAAACTGAATTAAAATTTGGCGTCAAAATGAACACTGCACTACCAAATTAGATGTAGGTGGCAGCTACTAAGCTGCTAAAAGAAAAGGGATTTTCTTTTTTTTTTTTCTTAACCACTTCAGCCCCAGAAGATTTGGCTATTCAATGACCAGGCCATTTTTTGCGATACGGCACTACGCCACTTTAACTGACAATTTCGCGGTTGTGCGACATTGATCACTGCTGTGGTTATTTTTTGCGCTAAAAAAAAAAAAAAAAAAAAAAAGAGCGTCAATTAAAAAAAAAAAAATATATATTTTTTACTTTTTACTATAATAAATATCCCCATTTTTTAAAAAAATATATATATATTTTTCCTCAGTTTAGGCCGATATGTACTCTTCTACAAATTTTTGGTATTAAAAAAATAAAAAAAAAAATAAAAAAATTGCAGTAAGTGTATATTGATTGGTTTGCGCAGAAGTTATAGTGTCCACAAAATATTAGGGGTGCAAGGGATCAAAAAAACCTCACAGTTCGGATCGTTCCTTGGATCAGATGATTTTTTGGATCGGCAAAAAATAAAAAAATTCTCCCCCACTGTAATATCCACATCTCCCCGCTAATATCCACATCACCCCCAACTATAGTCCCTCCTCAGTAAAGACCCCCCTCCCTCGGTGCAGACCCTCCCCAGCAGTACACCCCCCCTCAGTACAGACACCCCCCCTCTCAGTACAGAAACCCCCCCCCCGTAGTACAAACAGTAACCCCCCTCAGTGCAGACACCCCCCAGTAGTACAGACACCCCCCCTCTCAGTACAGACACCCCCCTCTCAGTACAGACACCCCCCAGTAGTACAGACACCCCCCCTCTCAGTACAGACACCCCCCAGTAGTACAGACACCCCCCGTAGTACAGACAGTAACACCCCTCATTGCAGACACCCCCCGTAGTACAGACAACCCCCCGTAGTACAGACAACCCCCCGTAGTACAGACAACCCCCCCGTAGTACAGACAACCCCCCGTAGTACAGACAACCCCTATCAGTACGACTCCCATTGGTGTGTGTGTCCCACAAGTGCGGGCTATTCCTCCTCTGTGGGTGTAAACAGAGAGGAGGGCCGCCGCCGGGTGTACCAAGATGGCCACGGCTCCGGAGCTAGGCCGAAGCCGCGGCCTTTCCTAATGCTATGGCCGCGGCAGCAATTACATATCACATAGTGTGCTGATCCGAAGGGGATGACCCGTTGTTCGGATCACGGATCAACAGTGATCCGTTGCACCACTACAAAATATGGGAAAGATTTATGGCATTTTTATCATCATTAGTTTTTATTTTTATACTAGTAACGGCGGCGATCAGCAATTTTTAAATCGGGACTGCGACATTATGGCAGACAGATCGGACACTTTGGACACATTTTTGGGACCAGTGACATTAATAGAGCGATCAGTGCTATAAAAATGAACTGATTATTGTGTAAATGTGACTGGCAGGGAAGGGGTTAACACTAGGGGGCGATCAAGGGGTTAAACGTGTTCCCTCGTGTGTATTATAACTTTAGGGGGGATGGGACTTGTTAGAGGAGATGACAGATCGTTGTTCCTAGCTAGTAGGAACACACAATCTCTCCTCCTCACAAAATAGTGATCACGCGTGGCCTGCGGCCATGTGCATCAGCACCCCCGCAGTGCAGCGGGCGCCTGCTATCCCTGCTTAAAGGGCCAACGTACAGCTACAATGGTTCGCGAGAATGTGCCTACCTGCTGCAGTATGACGGCGGCTGGTCGGCAAGCAGTTATTATTTAGACCCCTTTCACACTGAAGCGTTTTTACAGCGGTTTAGCGTTAAAAATAGCGCTATTAAAACGCTCATAAAACGCTCTCCATGCATCTCAATGGACCCTTTTACACTGAGTTCTGCAAGCAGCATCTTTGGAGCAGCTTTTGGGTGCTGAAAAAAAAACGCTCCAAAAACGCCCCTCTCCATTGAAATGAATTGAAAGCGCTGTAAAAACGCCTTGACCTTTCACACTGAGGCACTGCAAAAACGTCTTAAAACGTTAGGGTCTTAGCGGTGCTTTACCAGCACATTGGGATTGCAGATGAGGCTTCGCTCGAAATAATGCTAGAATAACGCCTGAAAAACGCCTGAAAAACGCCTGAAAAACGCCCCAGGGTGAAAGGGGCCTTTAGGTATATTCAGGTAATATGTGCAATGACATTACAGCCTGTGAATCCAGGATAAGACCAGACCTTTTCTGGAAAACTTTTTGCTTACAAGTTTAAAATTAATATTTTTTGCTAGAAAATTGCTCAGAACCCGCAAACATTATATATAATTTTTTAGCAGAGACCCTGGAGAATAAAATGGTAATCTTTGCAATATTTTGTTACACCGCATGTGCACAGTAATCTTATAGGGCAATTTTTTGGGGGGAAAAAACACTTTTTTTTTTTTTATTAAAAACTAGTTTAGATTTAGGAATTATTGAGGGATTGGGTGCTTTAATGCTCGCCCCCTCCCTTGGACTACAGAAGAGTCGGGACACCCACTAACACATAGCTCCTTTCTCTATCTGCAATGTTGAAAGCGTCCTGACTCTCCTGTAGTCGAGCACGACACTCCACACCAGGGAGAAAGCCTCGCATTGCGGTGTGTAGTTACAGACGGAAGAACAGGAAGTGAGGATTTCTCAGAAGAAATAAGGACATTTAAAAGCGAAATGGAAGGATGAGGTAAGTGAAGGAGGACTGCACTAAGGTAACGGAAGCTATTTAGGGAAAAAAAAAATTGTACCTTTACAACCCCTTTAATGCATTAGGCGTGCCCGCACGGGTGCCCCCATGGAAAGCGGCTCTCCGTGAGGGCACTTGAAGGGGAGCCAGGAGCACCATCAGGGGACACATTTTATTTTATCACATCGCTCCCTTTTTTTTTTTATTCAAACTTCATTCATGTCACTGTCATGTCAGTGTGTTGCACGTGCGGTGTGGCGACATGCAGAGCCATCCAGAGTGGTGTAATATTATGCAAACGTGTTTTATAATATTGCACAGCTCTGGAACACAGACAGCAATAAAAACTGACAGCTGCTGGCTCCTGATCCGGAGCCTCCATCTATACGACATTTGAAAGTATTAATGAATGTATGCCGAGACAGACAGCCATTTTGTACAATTTTTAGTGTTTATTCATCTTTTCTATTTTTGTATTGGAAAAATATGAAACTTCAATAACATTTGTCAATTATAAAAAAAAAAAAAAAAAAAAAAACTGACAGCTGTTCTAATCCCTTCCCACTCTATCCAAAAAAACAAGAAATAAAAGGTTTTGCCTTTAGTTGTATTTTAACTCTCATTTTGGGCAACTCACTGGGTCCAATACCGCGTACACACGTTCGGAAATTCCAACAAGAAAAGTCCAATGTGAGCTTTTGGACGGAAATTCCGACCATGCGTATGCTCCATCGGACTTTTGCTGTCGGAATTTCCGCCCAACAAAAGATTAAGAGCAGGTTATCTAGATTGGAAAATCCGCTCCTCTGTATGCAATTCCGACGCACAAAAAAAACACGCATGCTCAGAATCAAGCAGAAGAGCCAAACTGCCTAGTGAACTTCATTGATCTCGGCTCGTCGTACGTCTTGTACGTCACTGCGTTCTTGACGGTCGGAAATTCCGACAAGATTTGTGTGACTGTGTGTGAGCCAACATTCCGTCAGAAAAAATCCACGGTTTTCTTGTCGGAATTTCCGATCGTGTGTACGCGGCATTAGGCTCCATTCAAACCTAAGCGTAGTACAGCGGACAGCTGTTGCACCCTTTTTTCTTTTTAGCTTTTTTTGTGGTGCATTTTTGGAGCAGCACCATTCATTCACTCCAAAGTAGCTCATGTACCAAATTTTGGCACAGACTAGAGCTGCACAATTCTGGCCAAAATGAGAATCACGATTTTTTTGCTTAGACTGAAGATCACGATTCTCTCACGATTCTCACAGCGTAAAATCTTTTACATTTATACAAAAATAAATAAAAAATGGGCTAACTTTACTGGCTAGTTTTTTTTTTTTTAATTCATTAAAGTAATTTTTTCCAAAAAAATTGCATTTAAAAAGACTGCTGCGCAAATACAGTGCAACATAAAATATTGCAGCAACCGCCATTTTATTCTCTAGGGTCTCTACTAAAAAATTATATGTAATTTTCGAGCAAAAAAAAAAAAGATTTTACCTTGAAAAGAGCTGTCAGAAAAAGGTTTGGGGGCAGATCCACATACGCTACGCCGCTGTAACTTACTTTTGTTTGGTTTGAATCCTCAACGAATTTGCGCCGTAAGTTACGGCGTCGTAGGACAGTAAGCTGGCTGGCTGGTCAGAAGGACAGTAAGCTGGCCTTTTGTTTAGAAAGTTTGGAGACCCCTGCTCTAGTCGATGGGACTGTATTGGGCCAGGCTGCTGAACACGTGTTATGTGAATGGACCCCACACATAAACAGTGGGCTCACCGTAGCAATGTACTGGTTGTTGCTGCAGCAATACACCGCGTTTTAAAAGGCTCACGTTCGGCCGCCTCTAATGGGACCAGCAGGGAAATGCATCATAAAATGCGGTTATGCTCCTTTTGTAATCTACATTGCAGGTAGATAAAATGACTAGTATGAATGACCTTGTAGGGAATTAAAATCAATTACGCTTTTTATTCTTTTCCAGCCTGCACTAGAAAATATCTGCTTTAGGTTTCACCTCTATTTACTTCTCCAGGTTATTCCAACCAGAAGCAGAATGGACGGGTCATAGCAAAGCATCCCTCCTTTATTAGCTACGTGTTACAGAGGAACATCATGCAATAGTACCTTTACCTGTCTAACCACTTACCACTAAATTAAAAAATGCCCATCCAAAAGAATAGCTATACTTTTTAAAAGACAATATGGCCTCTTGTACTTGGAAGCCTAAAAATGCCACATTTTTAGTCATTCGGCTTGCTTCTTTTTATTTTTATTTTTTTTACACTGATCTAAGTGTAAATTTGCTTTCTTCTGATAGTATGTTATCACCACTGAGTTTATGTTTTGCGATATAAAACGAAAAAAATATTTTTTATTCGGCTATAAAACATATCCAGTCTTCATGAAATTTGTCCAAAATGTATTCTGCTACATGTTATAGAATAGATAAAAAAAAAAAATCCCAATAAGCGTATATTACAGTTTGCGTGAAAGTTATAGCGTCTACAAACTATGGTAAATATACTGGGATTTAAAATTTTCTTAAAAAGTTTTTTATAGTACTAATCAACGACTTGTAATGGGACTGCAATAGTGCGGCGAGAAACCTGACACTGATGCTGGGGGGAACTGACTGACTAACTGCCACTGACATCACCAGTAACATTAAAGCCCTCAGTCACGCCTACATACCATCGGTTAAAAAAACGATCGTTTCAGAACGCGGTGACGTAAAACACAACGACGTGCTGGGAAAAAAACGGAAGTTCAATGCTTCCAAGCATGCGTCGACTTGATTCTGAGCATGCGTGGATTTTTAACCGATGGACGTGCCTACTAACGATCGTTAAAATTTAAAAAACAAGATTGGTTATTTATCCATAGGTTAAAAAAAAGCAATGAAGCCCACACACGATCGGTTTGGTCCGATGAAAACGATCCATCAGACCGTTCTCATCAGTTTGACCGATCGTGTGTACGCGGCATAACTGCTTCCAGACCGCTTCACCGCATATATACTGCGGCAGGACATTGCAGCTGCGCAAAATCACGTACCTGTGTGGGGGGCACGCGCACACTGCCAGAGCGCTGCTCTCACTGTGATTAGACACAACGGGAGCCAATCAGCAGGGACAGCGGCCACAATTGCTGCTGCGATCCACCGATCGTTTATGAAACAAGAAAAACTGCTCCAAGTGAGCGAGTCTCTGTTTAATCCACACACACACACACACACAAACACACACACACACACACACACACAAGTCAGGTGCTAGCCCAGCTTGCATGTTGTGTAACATGAAGAAATAATTCCGGGTGGCTGCACTTCCAAAAATCCTTTTATTGAAGCTTCATATGACAAGTGGTTGACAGATAAAGCAGGGGACAAAGAGGTAGACTCATTTCTTGCAAATGTTGGCGCTTAGTCATTACCTGACTAAGCGTTAACATTTGCACGAAACGCGTCTACCTCTTTGTCCCCTGCACCATCTGTCAACCATTTGTCATATGAAGCTTCAATAAAAGGATTTTTGGAAGTGCAGCCACCCAGAATTTTTTCTTCATGTTCCACCGATTGTTTAGTGGAGAGACGAAGCAGTGGTGTCCCTATGTAAACAAGGCAGACCGCCGATCTGTTAGAGAGCAAAAGCTATGCTGAAACACAGATCTCTCTTTTCCTCCAGTGTATCCCTCCCCCACACAGTTAAAAAGGACCTCCCATTAGAAAGTCGTTTGTTTGAGGATTTTTTTTTCATCCTGTTCGAGTTTTCTGCTTACTGCAGTTGAAAACAAAGGTGGATTTGACCCAACCAACGATCAGAAAATCGAACGTATGTTCTTAAAACAAACATTTTCGGACAAAATTCCACTAGTGTATGGCCAGCTTAAAGCGGGGGTTCACCCGGACATACAACTTTTTACCCTTAGATTGATGCTCATTTTGTCTAGGGGAATCGGCAATTTTTTTTTTAAATCGAAGCTGTACTTACCTTTTTAGAGAGCGATCTTCTCCGCCGCTTCCGGGTATGGGCTGCGGGACTGGGCGTTCCTATTTTGATTGACAGTCTTCCGACAGGCTTCCGACGGTCGCATCCATCGCGTCACGATTTTCCGAAAGTAGCCGAACGTCGGTGCGCAGGCGCAGTATAGCGCCGCACCGACGTTCGGCTTCTTTCGGCTACTCGTGACGCGATGGATGCGACCGTCGGAAGCCTGTCAATCAAAATAGGAACGCCCAGTCCCGCAGCCCATACCCAGAAAGCGGCGGAGAAGATCGTTTTCTAAAAAGGTAAGTACTGCTTCGATTTTAAAAATACTAGCCAACTCCCCTAGACAAAATGAGCAGGAATCTAAGGTTAAAAGTTATTTTTAGGGTGAACTCCCTCTTTAAGTCATAAATGTCCTAAAAATGTTTAAAAGGTTTGGTCTGGCTGCATTCAATTCTATCATATGGATGACCCTTTAGATCAGGGGTGTCAAACTCAATATCATTGTGGGCCGCATCAGCATTATGATTGCCCTCAAAAGGGCCGGTTGTATCTGTAAGATTAGATGTCCAGCACATTTCCTCCGCTTTCCATTAGATGTCAAGAGCCACCCCACCATCAGAAGTCGAGTCCCCCACCCTCCCTTACATCACAGTACACCGCCATTTCTTTATGCTGCTGCTGGGAAGAAGCTGGATGCATTGCTTGGAAGCAGAAAGTAAGGGTCTGGAGTAGAACCAGGAAGGCTGGCGCTATCTTGCAGCTGTAGGAGAGGTGCGAGGGCCTAATGAAATGGCCTGAAGGGCCAGATTCGGCCCGCAGGCCTCGTGTTTGACACATGTCCGCTAGATGTATTTTGGTTTTGTACTTTATCTTCTGTATGTCAGACACCATCACATACAACCTCCTTCTCGGTTATTAAGAGACGCACAAATGCATTTTGCACTTTCACCCTGAACGTTGTATTGTACTATGTTCCCATATATCTTATAATGTGTTGCGTGATGTAACCTTTTAACAGCTATTGTGCATCTCTTCAGATACCTTTCTTTCCCTGTGCATCGATAGCCAACATCCCAACCCCAGGCCAATGTAAACATTGTGCTTTTCCGCAGACTGCCCTGTTACAGCAGTCCATGACTGAGCCTAATGTCCTTGCAGTCAGTGATGCACATACACTGATCAGCCATAACTTTATGGCCACCATTCTAATTAGGTCCCACTTTAGACACCAAAACAGCCGTAACCCATTGAGGTATTGACTGTCAGTAGCAGATCTTTTAAATCCTGTAAGTTGCAAGGTAGGGCCATCTTGGATGGGACTTGTTTTTCCAGCATTATCCTGCTGAAATAGGCCACTGTTATCCTTGAATTCCAGAAAGAGGTGTCCCATACTGCATTCTGGTGCCATCTCTTCCCCAGGTAAGCGATGAACACACAACCGGTCATCCACATGATATAAAAGAAAAAACGTGATTCATCAGACCAGGCCACCTTCTTCCATTAGTCCGTTTTCCAGTTCTGATGCTCATGTGCCCATTGAATGCATTTTTGGCTGTGGACAAAGGTCAGCATGGGCATCCTGACCGGTCTGTAGCTATGCAGCCCCAACAAACCACAATGTACTGTGTGTTCGGACACCTTTCTATCAGAACCAGCATTAACTTTTTCAGCAATTTGATTAGCTCTACTATTGGATCTGACTGCACAGGCCAGTCTTCGCTCCAAGTGCATCAATGAGCCTTGGCCAACCTTGACTCCATGGCCATGGACAGAATAATCGAGCAGCCGAGGAGTATGGTGACGCACCTCCGCTCTCACCCAATGTGTTTCGTCATACGATAGACATCAGGGGTGTAACGCCCCTGACGACATCAAGCGTATGATGAAGCGCATTGGATAGGACCAGGTGTAACGTCACCACGCTCCTCGGCAGCTCGATATTCTGTCCATGGACATTGCTGCAGCATTTTATATGACTACACGCTCGTTTTTATCATCGATCATGAAAATGCGTCTTTTATATTCAATAGACCACCTGCGATGCATCCTAGCACATTATGACATGGCCTTGCAGGGAATAATTTTTTTTCTCATTTTTTTCTTTACCTACCTGCGGTTTAATACTGCTTTTAAAAGTTAAACCTGTCCTTTAAATATGAAAAATCTTAAAAAAACAAATAAAAAAAATAAAATAAAAATAAATAAAATGAAAACCCCTAATGCCGTGTACACACGACCATTTTGCATGACGAGAAAAATTAAATTTTTTTAATTGGCCGTGAAAAACGGTCGTGTGTAGGCTCCAGAGCATTTTTCTTGAAAAACGACGAAAAAAATGGCCGTTAAAAATTTAGAACCTATTTTTTCTTGTCGTTTTTCAAGAAAAATGCTCTGGAGCCTACACACGACCGTTTTTCACGGCCAATTAAAAAAATTTAATTTTTCTCGTCATGCAAAATGGTCGTGTGTACACGGCAATAGGGGTTTTCTTTTTATTTATTTTTATTTTATTTTTTTGATTTGTTTTTTTAAGATTTTTCATATTTAAAAGGACAGGTTTAACTTTTAAAAGCAGTAGTAAACCGCAGGTGGGTAAAGAAAAAAATTTGAAAAAAAAATAATTCCCTGCAAGGCCATGTCATAATGTGCTAGGATGCATCGCAGGTGGTCTATTGAATATAAAAGACGTTGTAAAAAACGGTTATGTGTATGCTTTAACGAGGAGGGGAAAACGTGTATGCTCAGAAGCAAGTTATGAGACAGGGAAATTAGCATAAGCAGCCCAAAGGGTGGCGCCATTCGAATGGAACTTCCCCTTCATAGTGCCGTCGTACGTGTTGTATGTCACCGTGCTTTGCTCCAGCATTTTTTTTCACGATCGTGTGTATGCAAGGCAGGCTTGAGAGGAATCACGTCGAGAAAAACATATTTTTTTTCCCCATGACATGAATTACGATCGCGTGTACGCTGCATAACAGTCACTAATCTGTGCTCAAAGAACTGGACCAGAGAACTGAACGATCAGCATTCTTTGATGGCTCAGTTCTTGGTGTACAGCTGCATCATCGGATCGATGCTGCATCTACATAGGAGAGTATGAATGTTGGTAATTTTTGAATCTCACACTTCTCTTTTAAAGCAGAGTACCACCCAAAAATGGAACTTCCGCTTTTTGGAATCCTCCCCCCCCCTCCGGTGTTACATTTGGCACCTTTCAGGGGGCAGGAGGGAAGAGATACTTGTGTAATACAGGTATTTGCTCCCACTTCCAGACATAGATCACTGCAGTAATCTCTGCCATGTCCGACACACAGGTCCCAGAAGCCAGCAGGGATCAGTGGGATCGAGCAGCGTGACTCGGTAAGGCTTCACTTCCCGATTCCCTTACCGAAGATGGTGGCGGCAACACCCAAGAGTCAAGGGACAAATCGGCTTTGGGACCCGACATCGCGGGCACCCAGGACAGGTAAGTGTCTATATATTAAAAGTCAGCAGCTGCAGCATTTGTAGCTGCTGACTTTTATTTTAAAAAAAATTTGGTGGAACTCCACTTTAAGTAGTAGAGGTGTATGAGATATTTATGGAGAATAAGCATAAACGTTTTGTGTAATTTCCAGTAGAACAAGATTGGAGCGTTTATGATCCATTTCATGCCAAGCTGCTACATTACCGGAAAGGTGGATTCTGACAGAACAGGCTTTATTCACCAAGGTCTCAGAATCAAACTGACTCAAGCAAAATAATCCGATGTTCCATTTCTAATTTACTCCAGAGAGAAGGAAAGGATAAGCCAGTTGTTCACATGAGGCCCACTGTCTGATGACATGGAGGTTCCTCGAGATTTGTTGTTCACATGAGGCCCACTGTCTGATGACATGGAGGTTCCTCGAGATTTGTTGTTCACATGAGGCCCACTGTCTGATGACATGGAGGTTCCTCGAGATTTGTTGTTCACATGAGGCCCACTGTCTGATGACATGGAGGTTCCTCGAGATTTTTAACTCTTTCTGCAAGCTAAACCATACGACTACAGGCCCAATAAAAGGCAAGTAAATGCAACTACCCACAGAATATGTTATCTATAAAACTAAATGTAGAACAGCATTTGTATTTAATGTAGTCTGAAGCAGACCCATTTCTAGAAGATCTGAAATATTTATGTGCTAGAAAAGAGATGTGTCTGGAATAATTATTGTGTCATCTGAGAGATGCTGTGTGTGCGGAGGAATCACAGACATACTGCTGGCTCAGGTTCCACTTTCTAATGAGGAAGAACCAGGTAGTGTGGACAATGTACAGCTTATGTCTGCCATCACATATACAGGTGTACGGAATACCTCCAACTTATACAGTAGAGTAGAGGACAGACGATCACACATTTTCTTTGGGCTCTCTTATTAAACATAATACTTTCTTTTTCATCCACATATTTTAATTACCATCTTATAAATAATAGTAGATTTTCGTTTTCGGCATCTTTCTGTCCCATTCGGAACATCCAGGCAGCCTTCTGGAGCTTTCCCTATGTGCAATACTATGGAAGATAAAGAAGAAAGGGGACGTGTAGACGTGCAAGCAGCACACTCCACTTTCCTATATCAGTTTCCATTCTCCTCCAAAGACTCCTGCATTCTTACTCTCCATAAAGTGATATTAAAGCAATATTTTTTATTTGAATAACAAAGATGTTATATACTTACCTGCTCTGCGTAGCGGTTTTGTATAGAATAGCGTTGATCCTCCTCTTCTCGGGTCCCCTGCCAGCGCTCCTGGCTCCTCCTTCCTGCTTGCTCTGGGGGCACCCAAGAAGGCTCACTCTTGAGCTGCTGCTCTGCGTGGCCTTTCACACACAGAGCCATGACTCTGCCCCGCCCCCTCTCTCTCTCCTCATTGGCCGTGATGCCAATGGCTCCTGCTGCTGTCTCAGCCAGTGAGGAAGCAGAGTTTACAGAGCCACACATCACTGGCTTGCGATAGGGCCCAGGTAACTATTGAGGGAGGGGGGGGGGGGGGCAACAACTGCTGCACAGAGAAGATCTTCCTTAAGACCCCTTTCACAAACAATACACAAGATTCC
This sequence comes from Rana temporaria, assembly GCF_905171775.1. NCBI lineage: Eukaryota > Metazoa > Chordata > Amphibia > Anura > Ranidae > Rana > Rana temporaria. The sequence continues at coordinate 401,969,032 of NC_053492.1, read as the reverse complement.
AGTGCTAATGGGGCACAGAGAGCAGAAAGTCTCATAGTAATTGCAAAAAACTGATAGTTTATTCAATCAAGAGGTAAAAATACGGTCCAAAAAAAAAAAATCAATGTGAGGGAGAAACAACATGTCACCTGTAATCCACTGAGCAATGCAGAGCTGACAGCTTCCAGTACTTGTCTGATGACACACTGCGGGAGGTATGTGATAAACACAGGGGAGAGGCGGCCACCAATAACCTGAAGTGAGATTCACTGTGGGGGTATATACATCAGCATGTGGAGATCCTTCCAACGTGTGGGCAGCTGAAAAAGGAGCCACATCAGCGGGGAGATGGGACAACTCCGTGCCGCGTGTTTCAGTGACGTCAGTCCCGCAGAGACACTGACAAGGAAGTGGGAGGAAAGCCGCCGGATGGAAACAATAGACCCGTAGCACGCTCCTCTGTACTCGGAGTCAGAATGGAGGGAAAAGGGGAAAGGACTGTTTCAAGGCCCTCCTTTTCCTTATGAGATTCCTGGCAGGGAAAGTTTCAAGGCCTTTGGTCTAGTTTGAGCGGGAACAGCAGGGATTGGTAGTTGGCAGCTGTTGCCAGGGGTAAAAGCTAAGGCCAGGATAGGTCAGTAGGGCCCTTAGGCGGGAAAGGCAGGGATTGGTCTAGCTAGCCAGGTTACTGGGGAGAATTTAGGATTTTGAGGGTACCTGATAGGTCAGTTAGGGTCATCTGACAGGTAGGAACATTCCAGAATGTGGGGAAAGGCCTATTTAAAGGAGCTGGCTGAGGGGGTCCGGGGCCAGCCGTTCCTGAGGAGGACCGTTCAGCAGAGCTTAATACCCACCCACCCTTGTCGCGGCAGAAAGCTATGTGGATAAATCTCTTTGCAGAAACAAAGGGGATTGTTGGATGGTTTTTAACCAGTAGAGTACCGGGCCATCGTCAAATGACGGCTCCACGGTGACTCTGAATATTCAACAGGACGTCATATGACGTCCTGTATTCCTGCGGCCACTGGGGGGCGCGCAAGCGCGCCGGCGGCGCGCGCGCGCCCCGAGATGCCGATGCGCGTGCCTGGCGGTCGCGATGTCCGCCAGGTACCCGCGATCGGTAACGACAGAGCAGGGACGTGGAGCTCTGTGTGTAAACACAGAGCTCCACGTCCTGTCAGGGGACCTATGTCCCTTGTACATAGGGACATAGATCGGTCACCTCCCCCAGTCACCCCCCTTCCCCCACAGTTAGAACACAATACAGGTATACATATTAACCCCTTCCTCACCCCCTAGTGTTAACCCCTTGAATGCCAGTCACATTTATACAGTAATTAGTGCATTTTTATCGCATTTATCGCTGTATAAATGTGAATGGTGCCAAAACCGTGTCAAAAGTGTCCGATGTGTTTGCCGCAATGTCACGGTGACAGTAAAAAAAATCGCAAATCGCCGCCAATACTAGTAAAAAAATTAATAAAATAAAAATGCCATAAATCTATCAGCTATTTTGTAAACGCTATAACTTTTGCGCAAACCAATCAATATATGATCATTGCGATTTTTTTTACCAAAAATATGTAGAAGAATACGTATCGGCGTAAACTGAGGGAAAAAAAAGTTTTTTTTTTAAAAATTGTGATATTTATTAAATAAAAAAGTAAAAAATAGTGGGTTTTTTTTTAAATTGTCACTCTTCTTTTGTTTATAGCGCAAAAAATAAAAACCGCAGAGGTGATCAAATACCACCAAAATAAAGCTCTATTTGTGGGAACAAAATGATAAAAAAATTGTTTGGGTACAGTGTAGCACGACCGCGCAATTGTCATTCAAAGTGCGACAGTGCTGAAAGCTGAAAATTGGCTTGGGCAGGAAGTGGCGTAAGTGCCCGGTATGGAAGTGGTTAAGTCATTTTATTGCAGCTCGAGTCGTAATGGCCGAGTTGTGTATTTTAGTTTGAACAATTGGTTGAGTAAGTTATTTATGTGATTAAGGAAATGGTTATATTAATTAAATCCAATAGTTATGCCGCGGCCATTATTATCCAAAAAAAATATTTTTTTATAGTAATATATACGAGTAATAGTTATATTTAATAAAGAATGTGTTTTTTTTTTTTTTTTGTTTTTTTTTTTTAATAAATAATAAAGGAGGATATACAATGGTGTAGTGTCAAGTTATTTGGTGTGTCCAGGCATCCTGCCTATCGCATAGGTCTGGGTCCTAATCCCATAGGGCTGGGTCCTACTTTAGTACTCCTTACTGTGCACGGGGTGGCGATAGGCTTTCTTCAAATGGTTGTTTGTTTCATCTAGGCATTTTCTATGCCCTAATCATAGTTGTTAACACAGACATTCATCTGTACAGACCAATATAAATATTATTTATCACAAGAGAAAGTTTGATGCTACAGCACACATTAATATTGTAGCCCGTGATCCTGTCTTGTTGTGTGGCTGTGATAGATTACATTTACGTAAGTTTCAGCCAGGCCTGAACAGCAGAAGTTAATGAAATAGCATTTTAATTCAAATTGAGGAATGCTTAACTCTACTGAAAACCGAAACACAGGATGTTGTTATAAAATGTGGATCTGTAACTGTTGGGGAAGCCATGACTGTTCCGATATGTTGGGTCTTGCACTTCCTTTGTGAGGTGCCCCAGACGACGTCATTTGTGTGACGAAACGCGCATCAGGATGTCATCGCGTTCCAGTCAGAGCAGACGGGCATACGCCTAGCCGGCCAGCTTATTTCTGGTTGCTGCTTTTATCTCGACCATTTGTAAGTGCTTTTACCTTAATACAATTATATATTTCATACGGAGTAACACTATGGTGAGTCTCCTTTGTATTTCCGGTACACCGATTACCCTGGTTGACATCCGAACTTGTACGAGCATCCAGTGATCCCCTAGTGATTTCTGTAGCTGCTGCATGCTGTGTCTCTGGTCAAAGGCCCGGGCTGGGGTTTACAGCAGCAAGCTATCCATGCTTGCCTTGCGGTAAGCGCGCATTCCCTACGGTGCATTCACTTTTTGGTGGTGGAATTCCTTTGATGTTATTCACTCAATACAAGTTTTTTTGGTGCCGTTTGTGTCACGTTAATTTGGACTTCATTGACCATTTTGAATTTCACATCACCATTTGTTTATTCACTTATTATTGATTTTGTTTCACTTCTATCTTGTTTCATACTTAGAATTTATGCGATCGCGCAGCTACATTTTTTCAATTGTCATTGGTGTGTATTTTCACTTTTAGTTGCTGCTTATTTTAGTTATTCATATTTAGCACGGTCATTTTCTTATTTTTCAACGTGCTTTAAGAGGGTGTAAGAAATGACTAATATACATGCATGTGTAGGATTTTATTTCCATATTGATCAATTTACCGTAACTGAACTAGAACTTGGCTACCATCAAAGTTATGCAGCAGATAGGCAAGTCGTGGGACAAAGAGTTGGTGGTGGTGTGAGGCTCTACACTTATAAACTTGTAGGCCTCATGCACTTAGATAAACTGGGTGTCAAATTTGGGGCATTTCTCTACCCCAGCAGGATTCATTTTGACATTAACTTTCAATTTAGTTTTAGCGTCAGTCTTTAGACTAAAAAGCCATTTTTAGTTTAAAGTCGTTGTACACTCTGTACCTACAGGTATGCCTAGATTAAAGTGGAGGTTCACCCTAAATCGAAACTACAGCTTAGCCAGGACAGCTAATTATGCAGATCAACATTTGGGTATTAAATATTTTTTTGGTGCATTCAAATACCGTGATTCCGTTGTTTGAAGAAGACACTTCCTGGTATGCCTCCCACGGGAGTGGGCGTGTCTCTTCTCTTCCCCAGCGCCCCAGTGTTTGCTGGGAGTTGTTCGCACTGTCTCCTGGGAGCATCGTGTCATGCTTTCGAGGAGACTATTCCTAACGCTGACTAAATCTCGCGGGATTTTACTCGTCACGTGACCTGCTTCTTGAGGGCGGATCTAATTCCGCTATTTTAATTAATGGCAAACAGGTAGATTCACAACGGGGCGTGCACTTTTCATGACGCCGCCCGTTGCAATGGCAACAGTGCTCGCCGTCAACACTGCTCACGCGTGGGATCAAGCGGTGAATGCTGGGATATCAGCATTCACCGCTTCCCGGAAGTATTTGCTTGTGGGCTTTACACTGCCCACAAGCAAAATGGAAAATTCCACCAGCAAGTTTTATAAATTGTTATTTAGTTCCGATTCACACTACGGATGAGTAGAAAGCGGAGACATGCCAGTACAAGGTTGCCAACCTTATTACACTTAAATGCACAGAAAAAAAAAATGACGGACCACGGAACCCCCGCTTTAAGGGGCGCTGCCGTGTGGTTACAATGCGCATGCGCGAGAATGGGGTGGGACGGCGGTGCATGATGGTCACAGATCTTCATCACTATCCAGGAAGAAAGTGCTTGAGGGCTTCACATGCCCACAAGCAGAATGAGAACGTCAGCAAACATTTTTTAAAAGTGTACGGACTCTTTCACACGGGCGGCCCGTTCAGGTCCGCCTGCCAGTTTTTTTTGCGGACCTGAATGGGCGCTCCATGCTCCTCTATGGAGCCGTGGATGTCAGCGGTGACATGCCCGCTGATATCTGACCCACTCTGATCCGCCAATTACTCATCCGTCCCGTGTGAAAGGGGCCTTATACAAAAACTCGGGAGATCGCCAGCAGATTTTTAAATAGTAAATAAACATAGATGTACAATATGATTGTCTGATGAAAGATATTACTTTAAAAAAATGTATAATGTGGTTGGAACTCCGTTTTAAGGTTTGAACATGAACTACAGACAAAGATTTAGCAATTGTGCTATATAACGTCTTTATAAATAAAACCAAGTTTCACAAAAATAAAAATATTGCTTTTTGACAAGCAAAATATAAAAAATAAAAAAAATGTCAACGCCATTGGCTGCAATGCGATTGCACATATTACCTGAATATATTACCAACATTAAATATCAAGGGGAAAAAAAGAAAAAAAAATAGTTAAAGACTATTTTGTAATTTTATTTCTTTCAGCGTCTTAGTACTTAGTAGATGCCCCCTACTTATTCCTATGTGGTAGTGCAATGTTCATTTTGACGTCAAATCTTGATTTAGTATTAGTCATAGGGGGTTATTTACGAAAGGCAAATCCACTTTGCACTGAAAGTGCATTTGGAAGTGCAGTGGCTGTAAATCTGAGGGGTAGATCTGAAATGAGGTGGAAGCTCTGCTGATTTTACTATCCAATCATGTGCAAGCTAAAATGCTCTTTTTTATTTTCCTTGATTTACAGCGACTGCACTTTCAGTGCAATTTCAAGTGCACTTGTAGTGAAAAGTGGATTTGCCTTTCGTAAATAACCCCCATAGTCTTTTGACTAAAATGCCATTTTAGTTTTAGTCATATTTACATCATCTTAATTTTTTACTTTAAAGTGGAGGTTCACCCGAAAACTTAATTTTTAACATTAGATTGAGGCTCATTTTGTCAAGGAGAATAGGGTAGTTATTTAAAATCGAAGCAGTACTCACCGTTTTAGAGAGCGATCTTCTCCGCCGCTTCCGGGTATGGGCTGCGGGACTGGGCGTTCCTATTTGATCGACAGGCTTCCGACGGTCGCATACAGCGCGTCACGATTTTCCGAAAGTAGCCGAACGTCGGTGCGCAGGCGCCGTATAGAGCCGCACCGACGTTCGGCTTCTTTCGGCTACTCGTGACGCGATGTATGCGACTGTCAATCAAATAGGAACGCCCAGTCCCGAAGACCATACCCGGAAGCGGCGGAGATCGCTCTCTAAAACGGTAAGTACTGCTTCGATTTAAAAAAAACTACCCGATTCCCCTAGACAAAATGAGCATCAATCTAATGTTAAAAAAAAAAAAAATTTGGGTGAACTCCCGCTTTAAGTCGTATTTTAGTAGACTAAATTAGTGTTACAAAAATATTTTAATTGATTAAATGAACACTGCACCCCAGTGCTTCTCTTCAGTAGTCTTCACCAGCATTTATCCACACGTGCGTATAGACGCATCTCCTGAAGATGGAATTTTCGCATTCAGGAAATGTGTCATATGTAGAGGTGCACAGAAGCATTTACATTCACTTTTATTACAGTCCATACATGGCTCCTGAGAATTGCCTGGAATTTTACACCCAGCATAATTTCAGCCTCTCACAATCTGTGTGCATGAGGCCTGACAACTGAAAATGAAAAATGGCTGCCAAATATGTGGCCACCAATGAAGCCTCGGGTTGGATTTCAGCCTCTGGCTGCCTTGCCATAATAGTTACACTGACCAGTCAACAGCTGTGTGCATGGTCATCATACGGCTACACTCATTTGTCATAGGGCTAAGCTTCCAGTATGGCGTCCGTAACGGCAGACAGAGGGACGTGCAGCTTACACAGCAAAACTTGATGAAAACTATTTATTTTTTGGTTGGATGTTTTTTTGTTAGATGTTTAAAATAGCTTTTTTCCCTTGTCTTTAAAGACCTTTGATTTAGTAAACATTTTAATTGAATCAAGCCAAGAAAGAAGCCCTGTATGCAGAATATAAAAGTTTGTCTTAGTACAGGACATACTTTGGCCAAGAATCATGTGAGGTTATCAGGCGGTTCCGTCTTGTGCTATGGATGTTTTTCTCCCTCCGAAATTTAAGACTCGGATCTAAGAAAGGAATCTCTAAATCGGAACATATTTCTGTTGCCTGTGTGCAGGGAGATTGAACCACAAGTGCTTGCAGTGGACCTTATTGAATTACATTTCCAGGGGCAAATCATATCTGATCGACTTTGTTTACTTGAGCAATCCTTGTGGGAGTTTTGCAAGCATGGAAACAACTTTGTTAGCAAAAACGGAAAACAAAAGGCACAACCTACATTTAAAAAGCGGTTGTATACCCCCATAAAAAAAATGTTATTTATTTTTTTTAAAACCTGCAAGGCAAAGGCATAATGAGCTAGTATGACAAGCACAAGGGTCGACAAAATCCGGGCGCCAGGTCGCAATTGTGACAAGAAATTTGGACCTGGAGGCGGCCGGTAATTGAGGCCGCGGCTTTGCGGCCTACAAGGCCGCAGCGGGGGAGGTGGGGGCGCACGGAGGCACAGGATCCTGTGTCTCCGTGCGCCCCCCACCTCCCCCGCCGCACGATCGCGGTGGGCCCACGACGGCCGGTAATTTAGGCCGCGGCTTTGCAGCCTTGTGAAGTCCCAAGCTCTTCCTTCTGCGAGCTGGCACCATCTGGTGGTGGCCGTTGGCATTACAAGTTAAACAGCTGTTCTAATGTGTAATATTTCACTATTTTCACTGCCATCTCCTTCCCTCTAATTAGAACCCCCAAACATTATATATATTTTTTATTCTAACACCCTAGAGAATAAAATGGCGATCATTGCAATAGTTTGTCACGCCATATTTGCGCAGCGGTCTTACAAGCGCACTTTTTTTGGGGAAAAAATAAAATTTTTAATTAAAAAAATAAGACAACAGTAAAGTTATCCCAATTTTTTTTATATTGTGAAAGATAATGTTACGCCGAGTAAATTGATACCCAACATGTCACGCTTCAAAATTGCGTCCGCTCGTGGAATGCTGACAAACTTTTACCCTTTAAAATCTCCATAGGCGACGTTTAAAAAAAGCTACAGGTTGCATGTTTTGAGTTACAGAGGAGATCTAGGGCTAGAATTATTGCTCTCGCTCCAACGATCGCGGCAATACCTCACGTGTGGTTTGAATACTGTTTACATATGCGGGCGCTACTCACGTATGTGTTCGCTTCTGCGCGCGAGCTCGTCGGGACGGGGCGCGTTTTCTGGTTCCTAACTTTTTTAGCTGGCTCCTAGATTCCAAGCAAATTTGTCAAACCCTGCCTTTAAGGATCGAGCATATTTGTTTTCGTAAATAGAAAGTCAATTAAGTAGGAGAGGCAAGATATAGTGTGTTATGTACGTTTCCAGGTGTTCTTCCAACGTTCCCAATGCAATCTGCAGGGACCAAAAATGTACTTTTTCGCATGACAAGCTTCAAGTGACAGTGACCCAGCTGTATCTGGACACCACAGGATACAATAGGAATCCTCACATTGAACTTTTAATTGCTTCTCGGAAAAGTGCTTTTAATCTACAAGGACCAAAAACTCATGACCCAAAGAAGCTCATTTACTTTAAGCTTTGAGAGATAAAAGTTTCAAGTGACAACACTTAGACCCCTTTCACATTGAGGAGTTTTTCAGGCGGTACAGCGCTAAAAATAGCGCTGCTATCCCGCCTGAAAAACTCCTTCACTGCAGACTCAATGTGAAAGCCTGAGGGCTTTCACACTGAGGCGATGCGCTGGCGGGAGACAAAAAAATCTCCTGTCAGCAGCATCTTTGGAGCAGTGAGAGGAGCGGCATGTATACCGCTCTTTCACCGCTCCTTCCCATTGAAAACAATGGGAAACCGCAGCAATACCGCCTGCAATGCGCCTCTAGGAATAGGAATCCTCATCTGGAGGCCTGGAGCACTTCTAGAAAATTGTTTCAAATTATTCAGGAGTAAACTAAAAGCTATGAGATTTAATTAATGGGCTTATCCTTTTTATCTTGTTATTTTTGCCTAGAGGTCTGCCTTATGGTTAAGATTACAAAAAACATAAAAATCACTTTTTACATGCCTACAAGGTTATCAAATCATAAGAGAAACAGGGGTTAAATGTTCTCTAATCAAGCCAATAAGCAAACAAATGTGCCTTCCAGCAATTCCTTTCAAACTGAGTATTCCAGACGTTTACCAATGTCAATGGAAATACGAAAAACAAAAATCAATTCATAGTTAAATATATATGAACACACAAAAGACTGCTGAAAAGACTGTTAACATCGCCGTTTGTCACCGCATTTTGCTGTATTTTTTTTCCTTATTTTCTATCTGGAACTATCCATGTTTGGATTATTTTAAAGCCTTGTTTGAATAAATTCATCCCTGTTGGGAATTACTTCACTATGGGAGCCTTTTTTTGTTGATATCCCTGGCCATTATATGGATACGGCGCGGCCATCTTGGTGAAGCCCAGGAACCTGAACCCAGTGGTGAGGACACGTTTCCGGAGTGAGTTCCTAGGCACCGCAGACCATCCATTGGAAGAGGAAATCGAATTGCAGGTTCTCCATCTGAGGATTTCCAAGGCTGATTACCCTTATGGGGGAGGTAAGCAGATTGTGAGCCCACCTGCCGTGTGGATGTTTCCATTATTGCACAAGAGCCATAGTTATTGTTGTTTTTTATCCTCACTCAAGGAATCACCATAATTGTTTTGCTTTTTATTGGGACATTGTGTTTTATTCATCAACACATTAGTGTTTTGGACACTGTTCACCTTGATCATTGATCACACACTTCACTTTTTCAGCAGTCTTTTGTGTGTTCATGTTAGATCCTTCTTAGTGGAGGATCTCATTCACTGTTTATATTTTATTCATTATACACATCGTTGATGTGGTTTATGCACCATTTATTCATATTTTTGCGCTCATCACTTTCTTTATTCATTCCCATATTTGTTGTTAGCACAATTTAGATTTGAGCTGCATTAATATATATTTAGGTAGTTTACACTTTATTTTTTCACCCTCACTTTGTTAGTTTTGACCAGCGCTTTAGTTCCCCTCTTTCTTTGTTCCTTCTTGATTGACAGTCTTCCGAGAGGCTTCCGACGGTCGAATCCATCGCGTCACTAGTAGCCGAAAGAAGCCGAACGTCGGTGCGGCTCTATACTGCACCTGCGCACCGACGTTCGGCTTCTTTCGGAAAATCGTGACGCGATGGATGCGACCGTCGGAAGCCTCTCGGAAGACTGTCAATCAAGAAGGAACGCCGAGTCCCGCAGCCCATACCCGGAAGCGGCGGAGAAGATGCATCTCGTAAACGGTAAGTACAGCTCATATTTTAAAACAACTAGCCGATTCCCCTAGACAAAACGAGCATCCATCTAAGGGAAAATGTGTTCTCCATGGGTGAACCCCCGCTTTAAGACCTGGACCTTTATGCAGGTAAAAAGGACCTGGCCAGTTTTTGCGATTCGTCACTGCGTCGCTTTAACTGACAATTGCGCAGTCGTGCGACGTGGCTCCCAAACAAAATTGGCGTCCTTTTTTCCCCACAAATAGAGCTTTCTTTTGGTGGTATTTGATCACCTCTGCGTTTTTAATTTTTTGCGCTATAAACAAAAATAGAGCGACAATTTTGAAAAAAATTCAAGATTTTTTACTTTTTGCTATAATAAATAATATCCCCCAAAAAGATCTAGAAAAACGTTTTTTTCCCCTCAGTTTAGGCCGATACGTATTCTTCTACCTATTTTTGTTAAAAAAAATAAAAAAAACGCAATAAGCGTTTATCGATTGGTTTGCGCTAAATTTATAGCGTTTACAAAATAGGAGATAGTTTTATTGCATTAATTTATTTTTTTTACTACTAATGGCGGCGATCAGCGATTATTTTCGTGACTGCGACATTATGGCGGACACATCGGACAATTTTGACACATTTTTGGGACCATTGTCATTTTCACAGAAAAAAAAAAGCTATAAGAATGCACCGATTACTGTGAAAATGACAGTGCAGTTTAGGAGTTAACCACTAGGGGGCGCTGTAGGGGTTGTGTGTGACCTCATATGTTTTTCTAACTGTAGGGGGGTGGGGCTGGATGTGTGACATCATTGATGGTGTTTCCCTATATCAGGGAACACAAGATCAATGAAGCTGCCACTGTGAAGACTGGGGAAGCTGTGTTTACACACAGCTCTCCCCGTTCTTCAGCTCCGGGGACCGATCGCGGGACTCCAGCGGCGAGCGGGTCCGCGGATCCCGCAGCCGCGGTCACGAAGCTTCGGGCCGGGTCACGGGCGCGCGCCCGCGACCCACGGCTGGGCACTTAAAGAGGACGTACAGGTACGTGCTTGTGCCCAGCCGTGCCATTCTGCCGACGTATATGTGCAGGAGGCGGTCCTTAAGTGGTTAATCGGTTAATAACCTTAAAAAATAAAAAAAAAGTGGCCAAACGTCTTCCTTCGAAGAATTATAATTTTAAGAACGTTTGTTCAACTTTCTTATTGTCAGTGGGGTCAAATCGACGTTTGTTTTCAACCACAGTGACAGGGAACTTTAGAAATAATAGAAAACTTCTTGGTCAAAGGAATTTTCAGACAGTGTATGTGGTTTTTGTTCAGAAATTACATTCATTTGAGGCCGGGTTCACACCTATGCGAATTGGATGTGGCTTTCTCTGCATTCAATTTGCATAGCAGGAGAATGTGACTGGCTCTCTATGGAGCCGGTTCACACATCTCTGCAGCGGGTCCGGTGCGGTGTGCCGGAAAAACCTGTGCCTTTTTTGGTGCGTTTTAGGTTCGATTTCAGCCCAAAATTCGGTCTGAAATCGGACCTGAACCGGTGAACCAGCATGCACCGGACCCCTGCTGTGGGCTGCATGCGGCAGCAGTGTGAACCCAGCCTTAAAACTAATGCCGCGCACACACGATCATTTTTCGGCATGAAAAAAAACGCAGTTTTTAAAAACATCATTTAAAATGATCTTGTGTGGGCTGCACATCGTTTTTCAGTTTCTGAAAAACGACCAAAAATTATTTTTTGAACAGAGGCGCATTGCTGGCGGTATTAACCCTTTTTCGGCCGCTAGTGGGGGTTAAAACCGCACAGCTAGCGGCCGAATACCGCTGCAATTCCGACGGTATAGCGCCACTAAAAATAGCGCCGCTATGCCGTCAGCGCACCTCCCGCCACAGTGTGAAAAGGGGCCTAAGCGCGCTTTATGTTAAAGAAAACCATCTGTTGACTGCCAATGGTAAAAAAATAAAATTACACAATATTTTTAAATTCAATTTTTAGTACTGAGCATAATAAATGTATTCGGAAAACAAAGGGAAATAAACATATAAATCTAGGAGAACAAAATAAATAAAAAATACCATTATACATACGTAAGCAATAGGATTTTTATCAGTGAAAATAACTGACACTCACAGCTTATCATGCAAGCACATTTTCTTGGTCGCAGCAGGAATACACACAAATGTATGTCAACCTCACTGTGTCAGGAGAACATTTATGTCTAAATCTACATCTATGACAAAATCCAGCATTAGCACTACTTAGTCCATATATAAATTAAATCCAATTATCGGCTCAGGATATTCAGTGTATTAAAGTAAAGCTCCATGGTATAGATTTAGGATCTTAAAATTAAAATGTACCTGCCATAGTAATACAAGTCCACACATCTATATAACGTAAATTGAAGAGACCCTATTAGTTTGCCCACTCTGGACAAAAGGACATGTTCTCTAGTAAGAATCCACCGATGCCCTTCCACGCTCCCACGCCACTCCGTCCCCCTTTCTGTCCACTGTTTAGAGAATTCTCTGGGCTGCACAGCGCAAAAAACAAAAAAGTAGACATATCGGCCAGGATTCACAGCCGCTGGCGCGGCTCCGATACGCTACACCGACGCAGCGCATGGAGGCAAGCATTGAATTCACAAAGCACTTCCTCCCAAAACTGCGCTGGGTTTCCAAGGCGTAAGTCGGCGTAAGTGGAAGTAGGCGTGAGCCATGCAAATGAGGCGTGACCCCATGCAAATGAAGGGCCGTGCGCCAGACAAATACGTATAACGAACGGCGCATGCGCCGTCCTGTGGACGCATCCCAGTGCGCATGCTCACAATCACGTTGGAACAACTGCCCAAGATACGCCGGATCACTGCCTACCGCGTGAACGTAACCTACGCCTAGTCATATTCACATACAACGTTCCCTGGTGCAGATCTTTCCATGTCTGCTGCTGAGTTACACCTGCATCGGGCGCATGTACGATTGTGAAATCGGTGTATCTCCCTCATTTGCATATTTGAATAGAAAATCAATGGGTGCGCCAAATGCATCCAGCGTAAATATGCGTCCACTCTACGCCGGCGTAGGCAAGTTACGTCGGTCGGATGAAGCCTGTTTTTAGACATATCTTAGTTTGTGGGTACGGCGCACAGATACGCCGCGTAAGTGCAAATATGCGCCGTCGTATCTCGAGATACGTCGGCGCAAGTACTTTGTGAATCCGGGCCATCAAGTCGAATGAAAAGCCAAATTTCAGTATGGACAGACTTGGTACAAATACATTTTTTCCTGTATGGAATGCATCTGGAACATGGCAAAATGCAGGAAAAGGGTACCTGAACACATTAACAAAAAACGCATAAAAATAAATAAAAAAAACACGCACCAGAACGCACACGCAAAAAAAATGCATCAGAACGCGAAATAAAAAAAATGAGCATGCAGCAATGGGTCAGGAACGGAGAAATTGTGGTGTGAACTGGTCCTTACAGGGGGAAAAAAAGCCCAAGTCTAACTAGTCTTAAAAATGTTCCCTCCCCCTTCTACCACCTATCCTGCCTACAAGAGAAAAAAAAAGTGTGTACGCACCTATATTTCACCTGCAATAGTCCAGTTACGTGACCCTGCAGCTCCGACTCAGGGAGTGCTCAACAATGGCCCTAAATGGTGACGTCACCCATAGCCCAACCCATTTCAGCACACCCTCCTCCCCCCTGCAGCAGCTGCTCACTGACACAGGGGAGTCGGAGCTGCAGGATCATGTGACCGGACCAAAGCAGATTAAAAAAAGGTAAGTACACAGATCATTTTTTATAAAAGGTTAGGCAGGATAGGTAGGAGGAGAAGGGAGGGAACATTTTGCTTTCATTGCGGTTCAGGAGATGTCACCTCCCTTTGTATCCCAGGAGGCATAAAATGAGGAGGGCAGCTCTTGCTGGGATAGGAAGTCACAGTTTAGTAAACATAAATGGACACTGGTTAACACTTTTCCATTTTAATAAAAAATAAATAAAAAATTCTAAAAGATGATGCATAAGAAAGCCAACAAAGTTTTCTGAAGACAAGCAGACTAAGAACATGGATTACTGGAACCGTGTCCTGTGGTCTGATAAACTTATTTGGTTCAGATGGTGACAAGCGTGTGTGTGTGTGGCGGTAATCAGGTGAGGAGTACAAAGACAAGTGTGTCTTGTCTACAGTCAAGCATGGTGGTAGGAGTCTCATGGTCTGGGGCTACATGAGTGCTGCCTGTGTCTTGTCGAACAAGTTCCCCTATCAATATGGTTCCCTGCTTGACTGTGCAGGCGCAGACAAAGCCCACGGAAATCTCCGAACCTGAACAGCTACGCGGCTCGGGCGGCATCCAGGCTCATTCCTTACCATCCCTGTGGATTGGAGGATGTTAAAAAAAATAGCCAGGAGGCCGAGCGAGGGCAGCGAGCAGTCCGATCGAATCGAGGACGTGAGGTCGACTGGCCACTTACAGCAAATTCCACGTCGCCCTGGACCTGTTGCTTCAGCTGATCAGGTTCGGGCATTTCCATCGGCTCAGATTGTGCCTGCGCACTGCAGAGGAAACCATATCGATAGCAGGAACCAGCTCGACAAAACACTGGCACTGGGGAGCTACAGTTCATTGAGGGAACCATGAATGCCAACATGTACTGTAACATACTGAAGCAGAGCATGATCCCACCCCTTTGGAGACTGGACCGCAGGGCAGTATTCCAACATAACGACCCCAAACACACCCCCAAGATGACCACTGATTTGCTAAAGGAGCTGAGGGTAAAGGTGATGGACTGGCCATGCATGTCTCCAGACCTAAACCCTATTGAGCATCTGTGGGGCATATTAAAACGGAAGGTGGAGGAGCGCAAGATCTCCAACATCCACCAGCTCTGTGATGTCATGGAGGAGTGGAAGAGGACTCCAGTAGCAACCTGTGAAGCTCTGGTGAACTCCTTGCTAGGGTTGTCCCAATACCACTTTTTTAGGACTGAGTACAAGTACCGATACTTTTTTTTATGTACTCGCCGATACCGAATACCGATACTTTTTTTTAAATGTGTCCCCAAATGCAGCCATGTCCCCAAACATATGCAGCCATGTCCCCAAACATATGCAGCCATGTCGCCAAACATATTGCAGCCATGTCGCCCACATATTGCAGCCATGTCCCCCCGTATATCCAGCCATGTCCCCCGTATATCCAGCCATGTCCCCCGTATATCCAGCCATGTCCCCCGTATATCCAGCCATGTCCCCCGTATATCCAGCCATGTCCCCCGTATAACCAGCCATGTCCCCCGTATAACCAGCCATGTCCCCCGTATAACCAGCCATGTCCCCCGTATAACCAGCCATGTCCCCCGTATATCCAGCCATGTCCCCCGTACCTACTGTTAATCACCGCGGCGCGGGGAACATTACAGTCAGCGTTCGTTTGAACAGCTGTTTTCCCCGCCGCGCATAGACACTCCCCCTTGCTCGCGATTGGACAGATCCGTCCAAGGGGGAGTGTCTATGCGTGGCGGGGAAAACAGCTATTCAAACGAAAGCTGTCTGTAATGTTCCCCGCGATGCAGTGATTAACGTGGCAGCGGCGGCGGCGTTGGTGGCGGCGGCGGGGGGGGGGATAGGGGGGAGGGAAGTATTCTATTTTAGTATCGGTGGTATTAGCGGGAGTCGCGCAACATGAGAAATTCCATGGAAGTGAATGAGAGCCGTCTTAATGCACACTATTGAAGTCGTTCCGACTTCAGAAAAGGTTCCTGTACTACTTCAAGGCAACTTGTACCCATTTATTTCAATGGAAGTCGGCTCCAAAGTCAAAGTCCTCCAGCGACTTTGCGAGACGACTTCAGCGCGACTTGGAGCGACTTACAACGCGACTTCAAGTTGCCTCCAAGACAGGCGAATTTGCCAGTGGCCAATCAAACAATAATCAGCTCTGTGGGAGGGGTTTGCCTGAGAAAACTATTTTCTATTCCTGTAAAGTTGCTTCAGTTCGGTGTTCCGCCTATCACAGAGGTCCTCTCATGCTCGGCCCCAGACAAGAGGACCTCCGTGATAGGCAAAACACCGAACACAGGCTCTGCTGGGAAACTGAGTGTTCCGCCTATCACGGAACAGGACGAGGAGGCGGCGCGGCTTTTGAACAATGGACGCCCGAAGTCTGACTCTGCATACAGGGATAAGGCATGGAGATTTGGAGATCGGCACAGTGAGGTAGGCAATGGGCACAGTGAGGTGTGTCGGAAGGGGGTCGTCTTATATGGCGAGTATATCCCAAAATCAAATTTTTACTGGAAAATTAGGGGGTCGTCTCATACGCCCAGTCGCCTTGTACGCCAGCAAATACGGTATATTTTTATATATAACAAATCATAGCATATCCTCCATAGACCTTGGAATTCACAAAAAGAATACAAAAGTATAAAAAAAAGAAACGGAACTTCAAAATTGCATCTAAAGATGTACCGTATTTATCGGGGTATAGCGCGCTCCCACGTATAGCGCGCACCCCTAAAGTTGCCCGAATTCCTGTGGAAAAAAGATTTTTTGTACTTACAGTTTTGGTGTCTTGCGCGGCGTCCATCGGTGGCCTCGTCGGGTCCGTCTGAGGCTTCGGGTGTCCTCTTCGTCGGGTCCGGCGTCCTTCTGCGGCGTCCTCCCCGCGCCGAGTTTGAATACTGCGCCGACATATACCGAGCGCAGTACACTCGTGTATCGTCGGGCAGGCTCGGCAACTCTCTCGCTGACGTCCTGTACGCTCAGGACGTCAGCGCGAGAGGCGCCGAGACTGCCCGAAGATACACGAGTGTACTGCGCTCAGTATATGCCGGCGCAGTATTCAAACTCGGCGCGGGAAAGCGGGTATCGGCGTATACCGCGCACCCACGATTTTGCCCTGATTTTCAGGGCAAAATAGTGCGCGGTATACGCCGATAAATACGGTAATCATTTTCCCCAACTCTCTATAAAAAGCCCATTACAGGCATTTTTTATTTTAGTTAAATGAAGAGGATTTGATACGGAGATCACAAACCTCGATGGAGAAACGGACAGGGCACAGGGGCTTTAAAAAAAACATGAGTGAACATGATCAAGCAAAAGTAGGACAAGCTCTACTTTGCTTTTCCCTGTTCGGCCATTTGTTTCTGTAGCTCCATAGAGAACAAATTACACCAAAATAGCAATAAGAATCTTTTACATTCACCTGTCAGAGAATGGGATTCTCTGCTGTCAGCATGGTGGCTATAGGGAAGAAGACATGGCATCCCAGATTTATCCTGTGCGTTACACAGCAATAAAAAGACAAGGAAAAAAAAAAAAAAAAAAAAAAAAAAATCGGTGCTTCTCAATTTTTTTTCCAGTCATAGCAACATCTCGAGGTACCCCAGTCTCACATCAAAGTTCTCACTTTGCCTTACCCAAAAATGTAATATACTGCAGCTTACCAATCACTAGTGGTGGTTGCAATCGTTTTCATTTTTTAGGCTTTTTTGCCCCCTTGGTTTTCACCTGGTGATCTTGTCAGTCACACACCTCCTGTATTAGAGTGCCCCCACTCTGGATAAAGGCGCACAGGGGGCACAGCAGACACTAGCATTGTCAGTCTGGGGGAAGGGTTAGTTGTACTAGCAGATTTAAATACACTAACAAATTGAAAGCCAAACTCCAGCTCACACTTTATACACTATTCCAGCCGTTTTTTTTTTTTTTTACATTTTCGGATAAAAGGTTTTACATTAATAAAAAAAAGCTCATCATTTTAAGCACCTCTTCCAGTGTTAAATGTTGATATGTTTTGTATAGATTAAGGACCAGATTCTCGAAAGGAAGTTACGCCGGCGTATCTCCAGATACGCTGTCGTAACTTTGAGTTTGAGGCGTCACATCTATGCGCCTGATTCTTAGAATCAGTTACGCATAGATTTGTCTTAGATCCGACCGGCGTAAGTCTCTTACGCCGTTGTATCCAAGTTGCATATTTACGCTGGCCGCTAGGTGGCGCTTCCGTCGATTTATGCATCGAATATGGTAATGAGCTAGATACGCCGATTCTCAAAACGTACGTGCGGCCGGCACTTTTTTTTTACGTCGTTTAGATTATGCTTTTTTGGGCGTAAAGTTCCCCCTGCTCTATGAGGCGTACCAATGTTAGGTATGGACATCGGAACCAGGGCTGTGGAGTCGGAGTTGGGGGAAATTTGGGGTACCTGGAGTCGGAGTCGGCAAACAATGCACCGACTCCTACTAAATTTAGATTGGAATAAAAAAAAAAAAAGCACGTTTAAATGTCCCGATTCACAAAAAGTTATAATTAATGACTTCTCTACTGTAAGAATAAAGACCAATGCATGCAGTGCCTCGCGTAACCGCAAAACGAACACGTTAAGTGACCGTGAAGAAGCATGCTTTTCATGTGCTTCACTATATGGCACGCAACGCACAATTAGGAGCTGCAATACTTATACTTTCCAGAGTGTTGGGTTCTGCTTTTACAGGGAACGCATGTTAGAGAACCAGTAAGTGTCCAAATAAAAAAATTCCAACAGGAGTTTTATAAAGCACTAAAAGAAGTTGAAAAGTATGATCGCTCATCAAAACTTACTGTTGAAGAAGCCATCCTTGTTTATCCAGAGATCGTTAGTGATGTGGCCAGAATAGTTACTGCAATGCCACCCACCCAAGTCAGTGTCGAAAGATTATTTTCAGCCCTAAAAATAATAAAGTCTGACTTAAGAGCCTCTATGAAAGAGGATCTGGCAGAGGCAATTCTCTTCCTTAGAACTCTACATTGAATTGATTTGCATTTGCTAAGCCTATAACTACATTTCAAGATTAATATAAACCATTTCTAGGTTTTACAGATTTTGTTTTTGGTTCATTATAGATAAGCTTTGTTTTTGTTCTAAAACAACCAAATAATGTGGTTTGTATTTTTGAACTGGTAAAGATCCTGTTCCTGATGTTTATGCCTGCTGCTACTATCCAGCCACTTGATTGATTAATATTTTTTTTTTTTTTATAAAACTTTGTTTTAATTGTGTTTGTCTTTTGCTTAAACTGTGCAATACAGTAGACTGTTGGATTCCCAGCCAGTATTCCTGTGGTAGGTTGCGTTTCTTTCCCTCAAGGAATGTATAAAATACATTCGCATATTAATACAGAGGAGTCGGAGTCGGGGAGTCGGAGTCGGAAGTACATAAAACTGAGGAGTCGGAGTCGGAACATTTATCTACCGACTCCACAGCCCTGGTCGGAACTGCGTAAAATTTTTCACGTTTTACGTCGTTTGCGCAAGTCGTCCGTGAATGGGGCTGGACGTAAGTTACGTTCACGTCGACTAGGCATTGAGCAGGCACAATTTAATTTGAAAATTCGACGTGATACTGAGCATGCGTGCGCATGCGCCGTTCGAAAAAAGCATCAATTACGTGGGGTCACGATTAATTTCCATAAAACACGCCCACCACTTCAACATTTGAATTAGGCGGGCTTACGCCGGCCCAGTTACACTACGCCGGCGTAACTTAAAGCGCAAGTTATTTGAGAATACGGGACATGCCGCTCTAAGTTACGGCGGCGTAGTGTATCTCAGATGCGCTACGCCTGCCTAAAGATAGGCGATTCTACGAGAATCTGGGCCTTAATGTCTGAGATTTACAACCACTTTAACCGCTTAAGGACCGCCACGCGACTATTTCAGTTGGCAGAATGGCACATGGATGTACAGGTACGTCCCCTTTAAGATGCCCAGCCGTGGGTCGCGAGTGCGCCGCCGGTGTCCCACGATCGGGTCACAGAGAGGAAGAACAGGGAGAGGCGAGTGTAAACAAACCTTCCCCGTACTTCCTAGTGTGGCTGTCAGTGATCGTCTGTTCCCTGTGTTAGGGAACGACGATCAGTGACGTCACACGCACAGCCACACTGCCCCACAGTAAGAATCACTCCCTTAGAACACACTTAACCCTGACAGCGCACCCTCCTGGTTAACCCCTCCACTGCCAGTGTAATTTTCACAGTAATCAGTGCATTTTTATAGCACTTTTCACTGTGAAAATGACAATGGTCCCAAAAATGTGTCAAAAGTGTCCGATGTGTCCACCATAATGTCGCAGTCATGAAAAAAAAAAAAAAATGGAAGACACCCCTAGACAAACCCAGCCTGTCAGTGTTTTTTCATCATTACTTTTAATAGCAATGTGTACAGCAGGCTTTTACAGAGCATTGTTAAGCGGCTTTACGAGAGGATAAAAGAAACCTTCGGCTTTCGCTGGGGATGTTAAATATAATAGGAGTACTAGCTGCTGCGTTAGAGACCCTGTCACTTAAAAAATGCTTACTTGCAGGTATTTTCTTTTCCATAATTTTGTATTTATTTTTTTAACTTAAAGGGTTGGTTCACCTTTACCAAAAAACTGCCTATGCACATAAGGGGTGCCTGCAGATAGAAACAAACTATGCAGCTCTGACTAAAGCTGAAAAAAATCCCTGAATTGACTCCGGTGTGCATGCATTGGGGGGGGGGGTTGTGACGTCATTGTGGCGCGGCCATTCAAGCTGCCGAACACAGCGAACCCAGAAGAAAAACCTGGCGAAGATGGAAGCTCCTAGGATCAGCTGGACAGCACAGCACTGGAGGGCTTTGTTTGAAGGGTAAGTATGCCGTAATGTGCTAATATGCGTTGCTTACTAGCACATTATGGCATAAACTCTTAGATTGTAAGCTCTAAGGAGCAGAGCCCTCTGATTCCTACTGTATTAAAGTGGTTGTAAACCCTTACAGCCCACTTTAACCTACAGGTAAACCTAGACCGCAGCGACCTATGCAAAGAAGTGGGAGCAAATACCGTATTTATCGGCATATACCGCACACTTTTTTCCCCTGAAAATAGGGGAAAAATCACGGGTGCACGCTATACGCCGATAGTGTACCTTGGGCTCGGGGGGGAATGAGCGCTGCCGAGTGCCGTCGAGCGTCACTGGAATCCACGAGCCGTCTCTCCTGTTTACTCGGCTCTAACGTCACGCACACAGTCCCGCTTCCGCCACCGGCATTGGACAAGTGTTCTATCAATCACAGGAGCTGGTCCAATGCCGATGGCGGAGGCGTGACTGTGTGTGTGACTGCCGCCGAATGAACAGGACGAACAGGAGGTGACGGCTCTGTGATTCCCTCACTCCACGAGAGAAGGTGAAGCTGCAAATGGGCACATAGGCTGCATCTAGGCAAATAAAACTTAGGGGCACATAGACTGGAGCTGGGCACATAGGCTGCATTTAGGCTGGAGATTGGGGACATAGGCTGCATTTAGGCTGGAGATTGGGGACATAGGCTGCATTTAGGCACACTGGCCCATATTCTCTCTAAAAATCCGCGGGCTGCGCTTAAGGCACTTACACTCCGCTGTCCCAACTTACAGGAGCAATCGTTGTATTCCCCAAACACTTGCTCCGTAAGTTGGGACGGCGGAGTGTAAATGCCCCGGCGTAGCCTGGCGGATCTCCAAGGGGGCGGCTTGTATTCAAATTAAGCGCGCCCCCGATTCTAATGAACTGCGCATGCGCCGGGCTTCAAAAAGCCCAGTGCGCATGCTCCAGTTCTCGGCGGAAAACGTCAATGACGCCGACGTGTGCGTCATTGACGTAAAGTGGTATTCAAGAACGACTTAGTAAAACGACGTACCCGACGAAAAAACACGACGCGGACCCGACGCCATCCGTAACATGGCCTACGTGGGACTTGCGGAAACTTACTCCTCATATAGCAGGAGTAAGTTTACGCTTACGGAAACGACGTTAGCGACGGTTACGCGACGCGAACTCGTTCGGGAATCGGCGTAGAAGGATCATTTGCATACGCAAATGAGTCCTTCACGTAAATGCCATCTAGCGGCGGCCGGCGTCATTACATTTAAGATCCGCCAGTGTAAGTGACTTACAGATGGCGGATCTTAAGTGTATCTATGCGAAAATGATTCTAAGAATCACATAGATACACTGGCCAAAAAAGGGAGTTACGATGGAGTATCCTGAGATACTCCATCGTAACTTCTATGAGAATATGGCCCACTGACCACAAAATTAAAAAAAAAACGTTTTTTTCCTGAAACTTCCCTCTGAAATTGGGGTGCGCGGTATACGCCGATAAATACGGTACCTGTATTAGACAGGTATCTGCTCCCCCTGAAAGGTGTCAAATGTGACACCCTAGGGGGGAGTCCGAAAAGCGGAAGTACCATTTTTTTTAATACCGCTTTAGGGAAGCCCTTAAAAATAAAAAATAAATTAAAAGTTGACTGGTAATGTACAAAGAACCGGAAAAAAAAAACACACACACACACAGTACCCAAGCTGCATTGCCTTAGGGATTTAGGGTGCCACTCAGCGAACCTTGCCGATAGATGTGTGTTGCCATGCTCTGGCAGATAGTACATACAAAATCTTTGGTGCATTAAGGAGCCCAAGATTTTGCATACATTTTTTATTATTACTAGAAGCTTGTGCTATGCTTTTTTTTCTACCTTATATATCTGAATACCAACAGCATGAATACATTAGGGTTTAATGCCAGGACGGTGAAGACATAACAACTAATTGACCTTTTTGGTATAATCCAATTATCGTATTTGCTCCTCTGAGCTGTAGTAGCTGGGAAGCGATTCCCATGAGTAAACAGAGAGTGACTGACAGCTTGAACAAGCGTTCTGTATGCATTACAAGCTGCTATGTCACAGCAGGACACATGAATACTGACTCAGCATCTAAAGCCAGGAACACACAATCCGAATATCATACCAAAAATATTGCTTTCCAAGCGATCATACAATAATCTGATTGTTAGTACGCAGATCCGAGGATCCTGTGCAGACAGGAAGTGTTTAAAGCTGAAGTTTAGGTGTTGCTTTTTTTTTTTTTTGCATAATTACACTGGTCCAATTTGGGTGCTTCTCGGGTTCTGTGCCAAGCGAGCGACCCCCTGTGTTCTTTATGCAGCAGGGCAGACACTTGCTCAGCACCATTTACAGAACACTGGGCTGGATTCAGCTAGATTTGCGCTTTTTTTACGGAGGCGCAGGGCAACGTTTTTGCCCTGCGCCTCCGCAAATTTACTGCGCTGCCCTTGATTCACGGAGCAGTAGCTCCGTAAATTGCGTGGGCGCGCCGGCAAAATGCCCGGCATAAGCGTGCGCAATTTAAATGATCCTGTAGGGGGCGGGAATCATTTAAATTAGGCGCGTTCCCGCGCCGATCGTACAGCGCATGCTCCGACGTGCATTGCGGCAAATGACGTTGCAAGGACGTCATTTGCTTCAAAGTGAACGTGAATGGCGTCCAGCGCCATTCACAAATCACTTACGCAAACTACGTAAATTTGAAATTTCGCGACGCGGGAACGACGGGTATACGTAACATTGGCTGCCCCTGCTAATAGCAGGGGCAGCCTTACGCGAAAAACGCCGTACGGAGACGGCGTAAACTGCCTACGCAGGGCTCGCGCAACATTGTGAATCGCCGTTAGTATGCAATTTGCATACTATACGCTGAGCACAACGGAAACGCCACCTAGCGGCTATCGCAAGAATGCAGCCTAAGATATGCAGGCATAAGAGCCTTATGCCGCGCATATCTTAGGCTGCAGTCGGTGTAACGAGGTTCCTGAATCAGGAGCATTCGTTACGCCGGGGCAAGTAAGCAATTGCGCTGTGTAACTATGGTTAGACAGGCGCAATTGCTTCTTGAATCCGGGCCACTGTGTTTTCTCAATGAATGCAATGTGTTCTCTGATTGGATGAGGTGGAGAGGTGGGATGATCATTTTACATCCTTGTTCAGACTGCTTTGCACTCACTGAGAAAATGTAAAGCGTTGTCTGAATAGTCCCTGTGCAGAGCAAGGGGCCCCCTGTGTTCACAGGCAGGACAGCCCATGAGCATAGGACCCGGAAGCTAGCCACGTTCGATTTAGCAGCAGTGCCTACTACATTGATTTCAGCTTTCATGGGACCCCGCAGGTATGGCAAAAACATACTTACATTGATCAAGTTTGGACCAGGGTAACTATGCAATAATATTCATACCTAAAGTTCCACTTTAAGAACTACAGAACACCTTACCCTCCCCTCCATTTTATTAAATAGGTGGAGGTGGTCTGTAGTCCACAGTGAGAACTGGAAACCACGCTAACGGATAAGAGAGCAGCACAGGCACAATGCACCACATGAAGCTTTAAAGTGGATGTAAAGCCACTCTCGTCCTTTCTAAACTACTGCCATAGTGCTGATCTATAAGGATATAGATGCCTCCTGCATGTATCCTTACCTGTCAAATGTCTCCCCTCTCTCTGTTATAAGAACTGAAAAACTGCAGATTCTGTGGGTGGATCTGTTGTCTGGAGCTCGGTGGGTGAAGTCGTGATGTCAGTAGACTCCCCGCCCACCTCTACACTCCCCTTGTCAACATGCATTTTTTCCTGTGTATTCCTTACACTAAATTCTGCTATGATCACTAACATCCAGTCAAAATCCAGAAAAGTAACCACATGACTTCAGAAAAGGAGTGGGGGTGGGAATTAAAAAATAATGCCTGTCTCCAGGCTAGTGCATGACATATGTAAATAACCTGTCACTCACAGCAAGGGGGGCGGAACGGAATAAGGTTTTTCTCTGCAAGTCCGTTTTATTTCACTGAACAATAAAAGAGGATTGCTCAGAGCTGGATTAACTCTGTGTGGCAAGACTGGACACAGATAATAGGAAATCTTATACTCTACATTGTGACATCAAAAAAAAAAAACTTTTACATCTACTTTCCACAAGATTTCTGGCAGGATCAAGATATTTTTGTCATGCTTGTTCCAGGTCAGTAATTTAGAAATATAATTATCTAAGATTTTTAGAAACAAATTACATATTAGCCTTGTGATAGGTGTTCTTCAAAGCGAAACTGTATGTAAAACCCAAGAAAGTATTTCTCTTACTTGCTCCCTTTAGTTCTGTTAAACATACCACATAACTAAAAGCATGTCGTTAAATGTAATTATTATGCCCCGGTTCACACTGCTGCCACTTTAACATGCTACTTGCAACACAAAGTTACATGACAAGTCAAAACACATTCATTTCATTGGGTGCTGTCTTAATCAATGAGACTAAAGTCGCAAAAAAAAAAAAAAAAAAAAACGTTTCTGCACTACTTTTGTGCAAGTCGCACGTGTGTGGACCCAATTGATTTCAACCAAACTATTTAACCACTTGCCTACCGGGCACTTTTACCCCCGGGGCCCCTTCCTGCCCAGACCAGTTTTCAGCTGTCAGCGCTGTCACACTTTGAATGACAATTGCGTGGTCATGCTACACTGTACCCAAATTAATTTTTTATATTTTTTTTCACACAAATAGAGCTTTCTTTTGGATGTATTTGTTTAATCAGCCCTGGGTTTATTTATTGCTAAACAAACAAACAAAAAAGACTGAAATTTAAACGTGTGACTCTACAGCAGAAAGCGACTTCAAGCTGAGAGCTCGAGATACTAGAGAATTATTCAAAACAGAGTCACATAATTAATTTAGCATTTCATTATAAAGTGAATCTGGACACACTGACTCGCAAGTAATAGGCGAATTCCTCAAATCTACTGCATGTCAACGCAATACATTGTGTATTTCTTCCAGATCTGTACAGTAATCCAGTGTGAGACTTTCTCTGTGCAGGAACTTCCTGTACTAAAGACCGGTCACTGCTGCTTCCTCTCCTTGTGCAGAGTGACTGGTCTTCCCTCCACACCCCACCTCCTGTAGTTATCTGCAGACAGCGTGTAGTGGGTGGGGTGTGCTGGGCTCCTCCCACAGCTCTGCTACATAACAGTGATGTCTTTACTTCTACAAGGCAAGAACAGGGTTGGAAAAGGCATTTAATGCACACAAAGTGTGTTTATTAAAAAAAAAAAAAAAAGTTAAAGTTATTAAAATAAATAAATAAAAAATAGGCAGCTAACAAACAGGTACATCCCAGAGCTATTTGCTGAACTTTGGATCCCCAGCACAGCCATCTTGGATTTACTTACCAAAGCTATTTGTTCGCTGAGGTTTGGATACCCAGCACAGCCAAAGCAGGAACGAGTGCGAGGCTTGAGAAAGGGGGAGCGAGTGCGAGGATTGAGAAAGGAGGAGCGAGTGCTGATAAAAAGGAGGAGCGAGTGCGAGGATTGAGAAAGGGGGAGCGAGTGCGAGGATTGAGAAAGGAGGAGCGAGTGCGAGGATTGAGAAAGGGGGAGCGAGTGCGAGGATTGAGAAAGGGGGAGCGAGTGCGAGGATTGAGAAAGGGGGAGCGAGTGCGAGGATTGAGAAAGGGGGAGCGAGTGCGAGGATTGAGAAAGGGGGAGCGAGTGCGAGGATTGAGAAAGGGGGAGCGAGTGCGAGGATTGAGAAAGGGGGAGCGAGTGCGAGGATTGAGAAAGGGGGAGCGAGTGCGAGAAATGAGAAAGGGGGAGCGAGTGCGAGGATTGAGAAAGGGGGAGCGAGTGCGAGGATTGAGAAAGGGGGAGCGAGTGCGAGGATTGAGAAAGGGGGGAGCGAGTGCGAGGCCTGAGAAAGGGGGAGCGAGTGCGAGGCCTGAGAAAGGGGGAGCGAGTGCGAGGATTGAGAAAGGGGGAGCGAGTGCGAGGATTGAGAAAGGGGGAGCGAGTGCGAGGATTGAGAAAGGGGGAGCGAGTGCGAGGATTGAGAAAGAGGGAGCGAGTGCGAGGATTGAGAAAGGGGGAGCGAGTGCGAGGATTGAGAAAGGGGGAGCGAGTGCGAGGATTGAGAAAGGGGGAGCGAGTGCGAGGATTGAGAAAGGGGGAGCGAGTGCGAGAAATGAGAAAGGGGGAGCGAGTGCGAGGATTGAGAAAGGGGGAGCGAGTGCGAGGATTGAGAAAGGGGGAGCGAGTGCGAGGATTGAGAAAGGGGGAGCGAGTGCGAGGATTGAGAAAGGGGGAGCGAGTGCGAGAAATGAGAAAGGGGGAGCGAGTGCGAGGATTGAGAAAGGGGGAGCGAGTGCGAGGATTGAGAAAGGGGGAGCGAGTGCGAGGATTGAGAAAGGGGGAGCGAGTGCGAGGATTGAGAAAGGGGGAGCGAGTGCGAGGATTGAGAAAGGGGGAGCGAGTGCGAGGATTGAGAAAGGGGGAGCTAGTGCGAGGATTGAGAAAGGGGGAGCGAGCGCGAGGTTTGAGAAAGGGGGAGCGAGCGCGAGGATTGAGAAAGGGGGAGCGAGCGCGAGGATTGAGAAAGGGGGAGCGAGCGCGAGCCTAAACGAACATTTACAGTTACCCCTGCAGTGTGGGGCCAGCCCAACTTTAACTTTTCATGAATTGGACTTTAAAGTTTATTTCCACTTTTGCAGTCAAATTGGAGAAAATATCTTACCATTTCGATGTTTCCTAGGTGAAGTCGTCAGGATTCCCCCATCAACACGGATATTGCCAACAGGGAAATCCCTCCTGCCAAGCTATTGTCTGCTCCCGGCAGGTGGAGGCAGCCGTCCCCACTGGTAGAAGACAGTTATAGTAGCCACTAGCGATAATCATAAGAAAATCCGGCAGGCTGGTTGTACCCAAGTTGATCGATCAATCATTAATGATTCGAACTGTGTGTGGCCAGCCTTAGTTTTTATTTATTTTTTCATTCAACCCAGCAGGTTGAACACAAGTGATGCTGATGCAGCAATCCCGCGCCAGAACACCCTGATCAGCGCTCACAGCCATTGGCTGCAAGGGCTGATCGGATGCTGGTTTTTCAGCATGTTCTTTCAACAAAAGTCGGTCGTTAGACCAGCTTCTGCCAAAAAGACAGCTGTACACACTGAGCGGATGTTTCCCAGTTCCTGCAGAACCGGCTGATTTTCAGCCCATGTGTACCCAGCATTAGCAGGATTTTTCACTGCAAGAGTCATCAGAAAAGAACATCTAAAAGGCTAAAGCAGAGCATTTAATTTTTTTTTTTAACTTCTGTATTTATTGGCTTATAACACTCACTTTTTCACCCTGCAAATCGGTTGCAAATAGCATGTGCGTGTTATACACCGATACTGCAATTTGGGCTTCCTTGGAGAGAACGGGGAGGGGGGCGAGACGAGCGCCGTCAGATTACATACAGCGAGAATCTCCTGCTTACTCAGCGCCTCTGTAAGGGGAAGTCCCGTCTCCTGGGCCGGCATTGGACCAGTGTTCTGTCTATCATTGAAGCCGGTCCTGGAGGCGGGACTTTGTATTTAAGAGCCCGCCGAGTATACAGGAGATTCTCGCTGTATGTAATCTGACGGCGCTTATCCCGCCCCCCTCCCTGAAATGGGCATTGATCAGGCTGCATTCATGGCAATGTGGAGGCTGCAAATGGGCATTAATCAAGCTGCATTGATGGGCAATTGTGAGGCTACAGATTGGCATTGATTAAGCTGCATTGATCAGGCTGCATTGATGGGCAATTTTGAGGTTGCAGATGGGCATTGATCAGGCTGCATTGATGGGCACTGACCCTTATTTTGCTTCAAAGTTCTTTTATTTAAAACGTACGTTTTTTTTCCTGAAACTTTCCTTTTAAAATGAAGGCGTGTGTTATATGCCGATAAATACGGTAAGTTATGCTCTGTGAATAACCCTTTCATGACTAAGCCTATTTCTGACATTTGGTGTTTACAAGTTAAAATACATATTTTTTTGCTAGAAAATTACTTACAACCCCCAAACATTATATATATATTTTAGCAGAGAATCTAGAGAATAAAATGGCGAGTGTTGCAATATCTTATGTCACACGGTATTTGTGCAGCTGTATTTTAAACGCAACTTTTTGGGAAAAAGACACTTTTGTGAATTAAAAAAAAAAAAATGAAAAAGTTAGCCCAATTTTTTTGTATAATGTTGCGCCAAGTAAATAGATGATGTTACGCTAAGTAAATAGATACCAAACATGTCACGCTTTATAATTGCACTCATGAAATGGCGACAAACGACGGTACCTAAAAATCTCCATAGGCGACGCTTAATTTTTTTTTTCCTACGGTTACCAGGTTAGAGTTATAGAGGAGGTCTAGTGCTAGAATTATTGCTCTCGCTCTGATTATCGCGGCAATACCTCACATGTGTGATTTGAACACAGTTTACATATGCGGCGCGACTTTCGTATATGTTTTCTTTGCTGCGCGGGGACGGGGACACTTTAAATTTAAATTATTTTTTTATTATTATTTAATTTATTTTTTACATTATTAAACTGTTTAAAAAAAAAAAAAAATTTGATCTCTTTTATTGCTGTCACAAGGAATGTAAACATCCCTTGTGACAGTAATAGGTAGTGACAGGTACTCTTTATGGAGACCCCAAATCCCTCCTTTGCACTTCAAAGTGTTCAGATCGCTGAAAACTGTGTATTTTTTTAAAAATCCGGCGTCATTGGCAGTCGAGTAAACCGGAAGTGATGTTGTGACGTTGCTTCCATGTTTATATTCATGAGACTGGAATGAAGCCGTTTACGGATGGTTCCAGTCTATGGCTAGCCGATGGAAGTGCCAGATCGTGGGTCGGGTCTCCCGATGGGACGGGAGACCCGGTCAGAGCGGCGGAGGTGGCAGGATGGGGGAGGGGGGGGGGGGGAGTCCCTTACCGCTTCTCCAGGATAACAACCAAGCGGCTTTTAGCCACAATGGTTGTTATGCCCGGAAAGCCGATTGCCCACTTTAAACAACGGTACCGGAATGATGCCTGCAGCTGCGGGCATCATCCGGTATAACCCCCGAAAGCCAAGGCCACATATATGCGTACGCACGGCGCGAAGGGGATATGTAACAAATATAAAGTAGAAGTCATCTCACATTTAGCTGCAAAAGTGGAAATATACTTGAAAAAACCCAGCAGTAGCAGCCTCCAGGGTCCTCTCAGTAGGTTTTCAGCTGCTGGCCCCTTCAGACCTCCCGAAACACGTGACACAAGAAAACCACAGACATGCTGTTACACGGCCCCCGATGCTGACACAAGACCTAACTTAATCAATCCCGGAACCAAACTGCAGAAGGGCAATTTCAGATGTTCTAATAATTCTGTACAACGCTGCACTTTGTTGGCATTACCTGGAGATCAATGCACCACTGAAAGCTAATGGCTTCATGTAAAATGCCAAGTAGTCTACAGGCCCGGAACAGAGTCAGTTGAGGTGAGCAGATATCAGATAGAAGTTCTACTTAATGGAGTCTTATGAATGAATGGTCAGCATCTCCTCCCCTCCCCCCCGATGTAAAACAAGGCCTTCAGAAAATGGACACTTTCACTTATTGATGTGTACAGAACGATTTGTTCGGCTGCAATGGTATAGCCGTGTAATGACTCAAGCAGCTCAATAAACACAGAAATGCATACTTGTCAATTGCCCATCCCCCCACAACCGGTATAGTTGCCAATGTTCAGGGTTTGTCATCAGAACTGTCCATGCTCCTCAAATCTTCAAGCAGATATATACAAAAACAACATTATCCCAGCTTCACACTGCTGTGGGATTAAATTGTGCGAGTTCAGCTGAATTCGCCCAATTTCATACCCGCATGTCAGTCTGGCATCGCACCCAAAGTCACCAAAAGTAGTACAGAAACGACTTTTTGGAATCGATGAAGCGTTGCACCGTTTCGGACGGTGCCATTGCCGGCAATAGCCGCCGATTTGGCATGTCAAATTGCATCAATGTGAACCTGGGTTTCAGGGCCATTGCACACGGGTGGACCGATTGGGTCCAAGAGTCAGTTTTTCAGGCAGACCAGATTGAACCCTCCAGTCTCCTCTATGGAGCGGCATTCATCAACACCTGCCAACATCCGATCCTGTCCGCTAAAAAAGACAGGTGGGGATCAGATGGCAGTTGGGTGTAAATGGGCTGCTTCTGTGTCTGCTCTGCATAAGCGGAGTAGACATGGACCCAACATCTGCCTGCTTGGCAGGGATCAGAGGAGAAATTACCCGCTGAGCAGGCAGACTCCAACGGATCCCACCCCGTGTTGAAGGGACCTAATGATAGTTACACTCTTATACGGCCTGCGTTGTGCAAGTAGCAGTGGGCTACCCTAACTGCAGAGAAAGGATGCCCAGACTTTATTTTTTTCAAATCACGCTGCAATCAAGTCTCATGGTGCCACAAGCCATGTCTGCCAGTGCATGCTATTAAGAGTCAAGAGCACCCCCACGCATACCTCCCAACTTTTCTTTTCAACTTCATAATGAGGGACAAATGAGCATACCTCGCAACGTAGTTGTTGAGCGGGGGGGGGGGCGCGCGTATCAGAGTTGTTGAGCGGGGGGGTTCCGCGGATCAAAGTTGTTGAGCGGGGGGTCCGCGGATCAAAGTTGTTGAGCGGGGGGAAATCGGTGGATTGGAGTGGTTGAGCGGGGGGTGGGGTCCGCGAATAACAGTTGTCAAGCGGGGGGGTGGTTCCGCGGATCAAAGTTGTTGAGTGGGGGGGGGGGAACGTGGATCGAAGTTTTTGAGCGGGGGGGGTTCCGCGAAGCAAAGTTGTTGAGCGGGGGGGGGCGGGATTTGACGGTAATCGGGGGGGCGGTGCCGAGAAATCGCAGGACTCTAGGACTGATCGCGGGATTTGCCGCGAATAGCGGGACATTTCCGCGAAATCCAGGACTGCTGATAAAGAGCAGAGCATTTTCCTGTGGGTTGGAAACACGCACAATTTTGTGAGCATTCCTAACCTGCAATAATGTGAATAAGAAAAATGAAATGAATGGTTAACTGTCTTGGAATTCTCTATACCAGGGGTCTCCAAACTTTCTAAACAAAGGGCCAGTTTCCTCTCCTTCAAATTTTAGGGGGGCCGGACTGTGGACAAGTCAAGTATAAATTGTCCTGGTGTCCGTGGCAGTAAACAGTGCCCCACCTTTGATATTAGGGGGAGGAATAGTGCCCCATTTTTGGTGTCAGTGGCAGGAATTTTCCCCCTTTATTGGTGTCAGCGGGAGAAATAGTGTCTCCTATCTGTGGGAGGGATAGTGCCCCAAGGGCCAGATAAAGGCAAGCAAAGGGCCACATCTGGCCCCCAGGCCACAGTTTGGAGACCACTGCCCTATACAATAGGACTCTCTGTAGTACATATCTGCAGTGTTTAGGAGATTTAATTTCCCTTCATGCAGCCACTAACGACAGCGGCGCATGCGTGCTGAAGGTTCGATGACTCGTGACGGAACTTTCCAGAATGGAGGATTCATGCACGGTAGTGACGTCATCATGGCTCCGGCCACTCACATCGGCGGAGCCCGCAAACCTGGAAGAAATAAAGGAACATGTCAGCTCCCTCGGCGGTGAACGAGCACGCTGCGGGAGCTTTGCGCCAAGATATTTTATAATGTGCTAGTATGTGATATATACTAGCACATTATGCTATTGCTTTGCAAGATTTTTTTGGAGAGGGTTTTGGGCGATATACTACCGCTTTAATTACCTGATCCTATGGGCTTCTGGACCAGTTCCTGCAGTGTCTTCTTCCCATGCTCCAGCAGTTTAAGGTCCTGACAGCATCAAGACAGCCTACAGCCCTGCTTTAGAAGTGATGACACCAAGGGACAGTCTGCCAGAGTAGCGGAAAATCAAGCAAGCAAACGTGCTTTTACTCTCCCCCTAGAATAAATGAGCAGTCAACCTCCGCAGTGCAGGCAAAGCCCCACTGCAAAGGACAATTTTCAAAATGTCCCAGTGTTGGGCATTAACCTTGCTAATGCCACAAAGGAGGTCAAGGATCTGGTTGTTCTTTCTGGTAGGAGTGGCTGGATTACAAGTCTTTTGACAGATAAACCTGTTCCCACATTTGCTTTTTAACTGTACAGTATATGTAGTGGTTTGCCTGAGTTCAGCTTTAAGTCATTCCAATTTTTATAAGATGGGCCAATACAATGAATTAGGCAACTATCATGCTACTACCCCCCTAGAATAAACTGGTCCACCTCCAGGCACCAGAACAAAAATACTGTTGCATTGCCATCACCCCCCTCCCACCTCAGACTTTCATTGCTTGTTAGGTCTAGGGCGCAGGTGAGGGCGATATGTGGCACAGGTGAGGGCGATATGTGGCACAGGTGAGGGCGATATGTGGCACAGGTGATGGCGAAATATGTGGCGCAAGTGAGGGCGAAATATGTGGCGCAAGTGAGGGCGAAATATGTGGCGCAAGTGAGGGCGAAATATGTGGCGCAAGTGAGGGTGAAATATGTGGCGCAAGTGAAGGGTGAAATATGTGGCGCAAGTGAAGGGTGAAATATGTGGCGCAAGTGAAGGGTGAAATATGTGGTGCAGGTGAGGGTGAAATATGTGGTGCAGGTGGTGTAGGTGAGGGTGAAATATGTGGCGCAGGTGAGGGTAAAATATGTGGTGCAGGTGAGGGTGAAATATGTGGCGCAGGTGAGGGTGAAATATGTGGCGCAGGTGAGGGTGAAATATGTGGCGCAGGTGAGGGTGAAATATGTGGTGCAGGTGGTGCAGGTGAGGGTAAAATATGTGGCGCAGGTGAGGGTAAAATATGTGGCGCAGGTGGTGCAGGTGAGGGTGAAATATGTGGCGCAGGTGAGGGTGAAATATGTGGCGCAGGTGAGGGTGAAATATGTGGCGCAGGTGAGGGTGAAATATGTGGCGCAGGTGAGGGTGAAATATGTGGCGCAGGTGGCGCAGTTGAGGGTGAAATATGTGGCGCAGGTGAGGGTGAAATATGTGGCGCAGGTGAGGGTGAAATATGTGGCGCAGGTGAGGGTGAAATATGTGGCGCAGGTGAGGGTGAAATATGTGGCGCAGGTTAGGGCGAAATATGTGGCGCAGGTGAGGGGGCTCTTGCAGTTGGGGATGCGCCCTATACTCTGACCTTCTTGGATGGCCCTGATCACCTTAGAGTTGAACAGCCTTTCCCGCAGGAGCTAAATCTGGCACACTAAGCTGCGTCTCCGACATGATTATTCATCCATCTGAATGACATGAGTCTGTGTTCTATTCGGCTGAAAACATGTGATATGAACTTGGAATAATAGACTGCATATCGAAATGGATTCTGTGGACATTCAAAAAAATATAACCAGACTACGGTAAATGTGTCCGCATTCACATGGGCACTCAGGTCCGTTATTAGGTCATTTGTTTATGCGGTTGGATCGGTTTCTGTGCAATTTCTGCATTCCCATAGACTTACATTGGCCTGCCTGCACGCAACATCTGACACCTCCAGTTGCATAACCAAATGGCCAATTCGTATCCTCAGTGCCCGTATTAATAGGGCCCTGCAGTTAAAGCATATCACAAACCTGTGTTTTGCCTATGCAGGGAAAGCAGCAGGTTTACTTGAATCACCTCCTTATTTTTCCTTCATTGTGCTGAGGTGTTCAGCCACTAGAACAAATAAAAATACCCAGCACTTCCATATATGAAGGAATTTACTCCCCTCACTCATGTGATAGCGCTAGTCCAGCAAGGTCATATGGGGGTAGGGAGGAGTCCTCAACCATGTGTAAGCTCTAACTAGTGTGACTTGGAGCTTACACAGGGTTGCCTCGCTTCCAGTGGTTGGATGGAGGAGCAAAAGATGGGGAGTATTACCAAGAGAAGGAGCCAAGGAGAAGGATGCTAACTCTGAACCCAAGGTACACGTACATTTTCCCCAGCAGTTTCCATTACATAAGAAAGTAGTGATACCTCATTTGTTTGTCTAATTGCACAGCATTCCTATTGGATAAATTGGGAGTACAACATGTACATAGGTGCACATGTGTACTTTATATTATTACTACAGGTACTGTACTTACATAATGCTGTCAAGTTCATGGAGCTTACAATCTAAGGTCCCTAACTGAAATTCATACATACATGTACATATATGGTGCCAATTTAGACAGGAGCCAATGAACGTACCAGCATGTCTTTGAAGTGTCGGAGGAAACTGGAGTACCCGGAGGAAACTCATGCAGGCACAGGGAGAACATGCAAACTCCAGGCAGGTAGTACCATGGTTGGAAATGGAATTCAAACCAATGACACCAGTGCTGCTGGGCAGCAGTGCTGACCACTTAGCCTCTGTGCAAAATGTCAATCTTCCATTCCAGTTCCTGCACCGTAGCATCCCCTTCGTAATAACAGCTCAAAGAAAAATTTGTTTTTTTGTATAGTTAAAAGAAAAAAAGAAAATTACCGTTTTGGAGAAAATTACCTTTACATCTTTGCTTCCTTTAGAAAAAAAAAAAAAAAACAAGCAGTGGTGGTACATCCATAGAGGGCGCAGGAGCGCCGCCCCCTCTCGCTACTGCACCGCCACTGAAAAACAATACATAGATTCATGCATTGCATGAATCTATGTATTGTCACCGCTGCCCACTATTCAGATTGCCGGCCCCCTGGCGAGTGCCGGTCATCTGAATAATGGCAGCTGGTTGGCTGTGGAAGTGTCCATCAGAGCCAGTGGCTCTGATAGGCTGTAATCGGAAAGCCTGAGGGCTGTAATCGGATTCCAAGTACTTAACCAGGGGAAGCACGAGGTGTGCGTTCCTTGGTTAACACTGACATGCATCTCAGCCAATCAGGTTCACTGTATCTGGTTACCGGTAACCCGATTGGCTGAAGCGCCATCGAGGGCGGGACTACATCCAGGGATCGTGGAGGAGGATCCGAGGATGGCTGACCGAGAAAGGTAAGTGCCAGGCGGGGGGCAATCTGGCGGCATTTTAGGGGCAAACTGGTAGCAATTGATGGGCACAGTGGCGACAATGGCATGGCACAGTGGCTGCGTTTGGCAT
The DNA here is from genome assembly GCF_905171775.1 of Rana temporaria. Classification (NCBI taxonomy): domain Eukaryota; kingdom Metazoa; phylum Chordata; class Amphibia; order Anura; family Ranidae; genus Rana; species Rana temporaria. Next base: position 401,933,329 of record NC_053492.1, on the reverse strand, counting down.
GGCACAGTGGTGACAATTGATGGGTACAGTGGCTGCGTTTGGCATAGCACAGTGGCCATAATTGATGGGCACAGTGGCTGCGTTTGGCATAGCACAGTGGCCATAATTGATGGGCACAGTGGCTGCGTTTGATGGCATGGCACAGTGGCGACAATTTTATGGCACAGTGGCTGCAATTGAAGTTTTTTTTTTTTTTCGTGTGTTTGCGCCCCCCCAAAAATGTTGAGCACCAGCCGCCACTGGTTTTCAGAGACATCTGTGTGGGTTTCTGCACAGATGTCTAATAAAATCGCACCCTGAATTTGCCAAAAATAGTACAGAAACGACTTTTGGGAATCGGTGCGGCGCCACAAAGATTTGGACTGTGCCATTGCTGGCAATAGCTGCCAGTTTGGCATGCGATTTAACAACTCGCTGCAATGTGAACCGGGGCTAAGGGTCCATGCACACTAGCTACAAATAAAAATTTAAAAAAAGGGGCAGTGCTCTTTTGAGCGGTTTTTGTACTAGGGTTTGGTGTTTTCTGCCAAAAAACGGCTCTCAGAAAATGCAAAACAGAAGACTTTTTTTTCCTGCCTCTAAAAACATCCTAATGTGTATGGACACAGGATAACACTGAGCTGCTTCTTCAGGCACAACACAAAACTCCTGGAGAAGCAGCAAATTTTAAACATCCTACAAGAGACTGAGAGCAGGCAAGTTTATTTTATTGCACAAGAGACTTTGAATGTCTCCCCTGCAATAAAGACCCTGCCTGCTTACAGTTTTTTACTTTAACACCTGGCCAATAAACATTATTCTGGGTCTACTCTGTTGGTGCTTACTTCTGGAACAAAACTTTTGTTGCACAAAAATGTAAGAAATTAACTTATAATTTTTTTTTAGGGCTGTTAGTGATTACAATTTTCGTGTTCGATTAATTAATTATTTTTTTAATCGATTAATCGACTAATTCGATTAATAATAACACACATAAATTTTTTGGATCACCACCATATATAGTCCCCACTGTAATATCCACAGACATCTCCCCCACTGTAATCCACAGACATCTCCCCACTGTAATCCACAGCCATCTCCACCACTGTATAGGAAGATTAGTGCTTGCTTGGTCTTACCAGAGAAGCCGGCTGAACACGAGCAGTTGAGGCCGGGTGATGACGTCAGCGTGCCGCTCTAGGCTCACCTAGGCCGCCGCTGGGTGGGCCAAGATGGCCGACGCTCTGGGAGCTAGGCCAAAGCCACGGCCTTTCCTATGGCCGAGGCAGCAGCGGAGCTCCGCGGATCACGTGGTGTGCCGATCCGCATATGGTGATCCGTTCGGATCACGGATCATTTATGATCCGTTGCACCACTAGTACCGATCAAAAGAATAAAACAAAAAAAAAAATTTCTGCACGAAGTTCACCTTTAAATACCTTAGAATTATAAGAGAGAAGATCACCGCTCAAGGTAGGTCTATTGTAGGGTCGTTTCACAAATATAGCACTCCAAGGGTGCAGGCAATGCACTAAGGCAAATATTGGTATAAAGATGAGGGATGGACAGCCGCACTCCAAACCAAACGGCTTCAGTGCTTATTCATGGCCATGAATAAGCACTGAAGCCAGTGCGAAACGTCGGTATTCTCCTGTTCCTATTGCTGTGATCTGCTGTGTTCTTGCTGTTGATTTGAATAAAGACAACCCGTTTGGTTTGGAGTGCGGCTGTCCATCCCTCATCTTTATACCTTAGAATTATAGTAGAGACCTTCTTAAAAAGAGAAGCATGGGAATACAAAAAAAAAAAAAAAAACCTTCTACATACTCCACTTCCTGGTGTGATGCTTGAGCTTTCCTATGCTGGCTCTTAGCCCGAGAACTGAGCAATCACATGACCAATGATCGCTCAGTTCTCAGTCTTTCCAGAGCAGAGAGCATTAACTGTGGGGTTTATTTACTAAAACAGGAGAGTGCAGCTGTGCATTGAAACCAATCAGCTTTCAGCCCACATTGAATGTGGGTTTGAAATCGTGCGAGTTCAGCTGAACTCGCACGATTTCAAACTGGCATTTTAGTGCGAGTTCGGGGGCAATTCGAAAGACATCTGTGCAGGTTTATGCACGGGTGTCTATTGAAATCGCCCCCGAAGTCACCAAAAGTTGTGCAGGAACTACTTTTGGAAATATGATTGGGACAGTGCCGTTCCCAGCAATAGGCTCAGATTTGACATGTCAAATTTCTCCGATGTGAACAGGGGCTTATTATTAACGCTTAATTGAAAAAGCTGAAATTAGAAACCGATTGGCTACCATGCACAGCTGCACCAGATTTTGCACTCTCCAGTTTTAGTAAATCAACCTGTCAGTCACTGTATTCTGCTTTGTTCCTCCAGAGCTCACTGAAGCACCAGGCTGTGGAGGGGGCAGGAGCGGCTTGCTCAGGCTCTCAGCAATGCGCTAGGAGGTTGAGCCAGCTGCTGGTCAGAGATCTGGGTGGGTCCTGACAGTATGGTCGGGATCCTTCCAGAACCTGAAGCAGCTCAGTGACGTCAGCGTGCTTTAGCCTGCTGTTGACTAATTCTGGGTCACAGGAGAGCACAAGTGAGTGCACTTCTGTGACCCACAAGAGCAGCTTTGACCATACTCTTTTAACAAAGTACTGTATATATTTGAGTATAAGCCGAGTTTTTCAGCACATTTGCTGAAAATACCCTCCTCGGCTTATACTCGAGTCACCTTTTTGCTCCTGATCTCCCGGAATTTGGGGACCCGGTAACGGCCGGCCCGTAAGTCCCCTGGACCCCAAACTTGGCACACATGTAGCCCCCCCTCTTCCTCTATACGTGTGTAAAGATTGGGGAGCACCGATTTTTCAAAGCCAGGCACCCCTCCCATAGACTCCCATGTTAAATGGTAATTTCTCCGGTGAATTAGGGGACACGTACTGGACGGTCGTAGGTCCCCTGGACTCGAAACTTGGCACACTTGTAGCCCCATTTCTCCTCTATAAGTGTGAAAAGTTTGTTGTCTGGGGGGGGACCTACGTTCAAGGAGCACCGATTTTTCAAAACCGGCACCCCTTCCATAGACTCCCATGTTAAATGTCAGTCTAGTCATGGGCACAGTGAGGCATGGGCACAGTGAGGCATGGGCACAGTGAGGCATACAGATGGACACCCTAGGCTTATACTCTAGTCAATACGTTTTCCCATTTTTTTTGTGGTAAAATTAGGTGCCTGGGCTTATATTCGGGTCGGCTTATATTAGAGTATATACGGCAAGTATTCCCATGTCATCACAATCCAAAATACAAGGGGTTTCTCCCTTATCTTATGAGAGAGGGCAGAGCTGCTCTTTTACAGCATATAGATTACAGAATATTATAGAGCTGCTTATCCATACCTCCAACTATATACTGTATTTACTGGCATATAACACTCACTTCTTTACCCTGAAAATAGAGGGTAAACTGTGCCTGCGTGTTATACGCAGGGGGCTGTGGAAAGTGTTAGGGTGCGTGTTATACGTCTGTCCGTGTTATACGCCGATAAATACGGTACATTATATATCCATATGGATCTCAAGACAGATACATGTTAATGACAAAAAAACAAGACCATGCTGCCCGCCTGTATCATTCGCCCCGTAATTTAACATCCTTACCAGCATTCAACTGGCTGCAACGTATTCATTTGTAACAAATAGGAAACCACAGGTACCCATCTCAGAGTTAAAGCATTCTACTGAACACCACAAGCACCATGACAGCAAACAAAAGAAACTGAACTGTATACATAAGCAGGTGATCAAAAGTACATACTAAATGCATCTGTCATAAAGCGTCATGTCCTCACTATCACAATAGTCCATGCTGCCTTTTCACAACATAAACTAAAACTAACCAAATCACATATTTATACTTCTTCATTCATTTTAGGATAGTTTATTATAAATCAGTTCAAGTGTCAAGAACGATGAGCAAAGTGCAGTAACCCATAGCAACAGAGATCCTTCATGGATCTGTAGTAGACTCAACTCTGATTGGTCACTGTGGTTCATGCACATCATTTCATGTTTAGCACTTCCAGCGCATTTTACATTTCTACACTAAGGGCTCATTTATACCAGTTGCCATTCAACATTTTTTTTTATGAAAACATATGCAAGAAAAATAAATGTATTTTGGATGACCCTAGTTTAACCTCCCTGGCGGTATGATTCTGTCTGGAATTACGTACCAAAAGCGGTACAATTATTTTGCAAGGAAATTTGGCGTTTTATACTGTAGGCCTGTAATTTTTAGAAATAACTCACTTAAATCTGACCAAGCAAGTCTTGTAGGCATCCCGGGTATGATTTTTTTTTTAAAACAAAATTATAATATAATAAATAATTATAACAAATAATAATATAATTATAATAAAAATTATTCAATAATGTAATCAACTCAAAATCACTGAAATTTGCTCAGTTGCAGAATTGTCGCTGTCATTACTTTTATTTTTTTATGACGAATTTCCCCACAAATCGCTATCGCACAATTCTGCAAGTGATTATAATTTATTATCGCTGTTTTTTAGCTGATCTAAAACAATTTTTGACATAAAGGGACACTTTTGGACAATCTAGTTTTTAGGCAGAAAGAACATTTTTTATTATATAAAAGTACATGTAGGGCACTGGGCAGACCACTAGGGACAAGGGGTGTGTGTATTTTTTACATACAGTACTGTAATCTATAAGATTACAGTATACTGTGTGTATTGTGTTTGTTTACTTTTTTGAATTTGGCGCCAATCTCCGCTCCCGTGCGTCGTAACGTCGCAGGGAACGGAGATCGGCGACACACGGGGAGACTGTGAATCGAGCGAGGAGGTCCCGCTCGCTCACACAGCGGGGTGGCATCACTGGATCCAGGGACAAGGTAAGTAACTTGCCTGTGGATCCAGCGAAAGGTAAGCCGCGCCGCTGCACACTCTGCACGTCCAGCCCGAGCGTGACTCGGGGTTACCGATCCTAGCATAAAAAATCAACCCCGAGTCACGCTCGGGTTTACCGCCAAGGGGATTAAACAATTGTGGTGCATTCACGTGCGTTTTAAAAAGTACAGCGTGCTGCTTTTTTTTGCAGGAAAACGCACATGAATGCACTGCAAAGGTGTAGAAATACAATTCAGTAAGGGTCCGTTTAAACCGCAATCCCCATCTTCAGTATTCAGTTCCGCAAGTGCTTATACAGTACATGCATTTATGGTGCATGTTTAAGCTTTATGATATTTTTTTACTGAGTTGCAGACATACAAAAAAAAAAAAAAAAAAATGCAGTATGCTTTTTTTTTTTTTTTTTTTTTAATGCAGCCAATGAGGAGAGAGACACAGAACAGCTGAGGCTTCTGTGCACATTGCTGGACCGAGAGGGGGCTCATGTGAGTACTGTGGGGGGGGGGGGGGAGCAGCACACAGAGGGCTAGATTCAGGTACAGTTACGCCGTTGTATCAGTAGATAGGCCGGCGTAACTCTGAATCTACGCAGTCGTAAATTTAAGCGTATTCTGGAAACCAGATACACTTAAATTAGGATAAGATACGAGCGGCGTAAGTCTCCTACGCCGTTGTATCTTAAGATGCATATTTACGCTGGCCGCTAGGTGGCGCTTCCGTTGAGTTTGGCGTAGAATATGCAAATGACTAGATACGCCGATTCAGAAACGTACGTGCGCCCGGCGCATTTTGTTTACGTAAGGCTTTTTCCGGCGTAAAGTTAGTGGAACAAATAGCTGGCCCAGTCAATGTTAAGTATGGACGTCGTTCCCGCGTCGAAATTTGAAAATTTTACGTCGTTTGCGCAAGTCGTCCGTGAATGGGGCTGGATGTAATTTACGTTCACGTCTAAACCAATACTTCCTTGCGGCGTACTTTGGAGCAATGCACACTGGGATATGTCCACGGACGGCGCATGCGTCGTTCGTAAAAAACATCAATCACGTCAGTTCACAAATTATTTACATAAAACAAGCCCCCCTGTTCCACATTTGAATTAGGCGCGCTTAGGCCGGCCCATTTACGCTACGCCGCCGTAACTTAGGAGGCAAGTGCTTTGTGAATACAGCACTTGCCTCTCTGACTTACGGCGGCGTAGCGTAAATACGATACGCTACGCCGCCACAAAATTACGCCGACATACCTGAATCTTGCCCAGAATGTTTTTTTTACCTTCATGCATTAAGGTAATAAACCTTCATCCTTTAAAAATAGACTCTCGGGAATATGTTCATTTTTCTTGCATGTGTGTTTGCACTGCATCATCAGATTAAATGTGTTTTTAAAGTGGTTGTAAAGGATGAAGGTTTATTACCTTAATGCATAAAGGTAAAAAACATTATGTGTGCTGCTCCCCCCACAGTACTCATATGAGCCCCCTCTCGGTCCAGCAATGTGCACAGAAGCCTTAGCTGTCCCGTGTCTCTCTCCTCATTGGCTGAGACAAACCCCCAGGAGCCACTGGCTCCCACTGCTGTCAACCATAGCCAGTAGAGCGGGACTGAGCCACGGCTCTATGTGCCTTATGGACGCATGGAGTAAGGCTCGGGAGCAAGCACACACCAGTACCCCCATAGCAAGTGGCTTGCTATTGGGGGCACTGGTCAAGGGGGAGGGGCCAGAAGTGCTGGTGGGGGACCCGGGAAGAGGAGGATCGGGGCTGCTCTGTGCAAAACTATTACACAGAGCAAGTAAGTATAACATGTTCGTTTTTTATTTTTTTGTTAACCAAATCTTTCAAATCAATTCATACACAGTATGAGCACACATGCAAGAAAAATAAATGCATTTTAAATGAGTTTAGGTTACACCACTGGGGTGCTTTCATGTGCATTTATAAAAAGGACAGTGTGCTTTTTTCTTTTTTTGCATGTACCGTATTTATCGGCGTATATCGCGCACTTTTTAGCCCTGAAAATCAGGGCAAAATCGTGGGTGCGCAATATACGCCGATACCCGCGCCAAGTTTTGAATACTGCGCCGACATATACCGAGCGCAGTACACTCGGGTATAGTCGGCCAGTCTCGGCTTCTTCCGCGGTCACGTCCTGGACGTACAGGACGTGAGCGCGACAGTTGCCGAGCCTGCCCGAGTATACTGCGCTCGGTATATGCTGGTGCAGTATTCAAAACTTGGCGCGGGAAACGAGCGGGGAGGATGCGAGGACGCCGCAGAAGGACGCCGAACCCGCCGCAGAAGGACACCCGAACCAGCAGAAGGATGCCGGACCTGCCGAAGAGGACACCCGAAGCTGCCGATGGACCGATGGACGCCGTGCAAGACACCAAAACTAAGTACAAAAATAACTTTTTTTCCACAGGATTGGGGGTCACTTTGGGGGTGCGCGGTATACGCGGGAGCGCGTTATACCGCGATAAATACGGTAAATGCAATAAATAATGCCCAAAAATAAATATAAATAAGAAAAGCACCACAAACGCATTACAAATGCATTCTAGATTGTAAGCTCTAACGAGCAGAGCCCTCTCATTCCTCCTGTATTGTAACTGTACTGTTTGCCCTCATGTAAAGTGTGGCGCAAACTGTTGGCGCTGTATAAATCTTGTATGATAATAATGTAAATGTGTAATCGGAACTGCACATTGTACGCAGGGATTGTGGTGGAAACGAGCCCTTAGGATTCATTCATTCTAGAGAAGAAAATGCTGGCAGACAATGAAATAAGTGAAAATCAGGAGTGCTAGAAGGTGTCACACAACAGACAACGGTGTCACACAACAGACAACGGTGTCACACAACAGACAACGGTGTCACACGACAACGGTGTCACATGGGAATGACTGACAGCTCAATGGGTCAGGAATTTTCTGTACTTCCTCACACAGCTTGTAATTTACGACTAGCGTGTGTTTGCTGACAGCTATACAAATAGAAAACGGTTACACGGCGGTCACTGACCATTTCTTAGTGCATTCCACCATCAGCTCCTGGTAAGACGCCACAAACTGAAACTTGGAGGCATGTTTGCCCACACGCTGCAGCCTCTTCCATACTGAAGCCATGATCCAAGATCAGACCAGAGCGGGGGGGTTAGGGGGCGACGTCTTTTCTGTATTATTCCGAGCAGCCTTACAAGGTGGCGTGCGTAGCAGGGCAGAGGGTGCCAATCGCAGGCTGTTGTCCAGACGCACTCATCAGAGACACCGGCAGCGGCTGATCCCACTTCACAAGGCAGACATCCAGCTTAGGAGACTCCTGCATGGCTGAGGGAAAGGAAGTCCCCGGTGCATGGAAAGTCAGCTCTCCTCCCAGGCAAAATGACGCGGAATCCGTAGAGCTAGACTGGTACAGACAAAGGAGGAAGCAGAAGAGAGAAAGCTGTTAATATTTGACATCATGGAGCTACATCTAAGCAGAGCTGTCAGTGATCCTACTTACAAGAAAGGTCTATGGAGGGGGGGGGGGGGGTGATCAGCACACCTACTTACAACACACACGGGTCATGTGCATGGGTAAAAGGTGACGGGTATGCGGGTGACAGTCCCACCCCCAATGACAGATCAGGGAAAGTCTTCCAACACTAGGGAAGCAAATCCTCCAACCTGTCATTTGTATACCAGCTCATCATCCCATAATTATACCTCGGCTGGGCATCTGACACAAGGGTGGCAGGACAGGGAGGAGGAGAATAGCGTGCAGCCTGGCCACAGGACCTACGCTGCCACCCAAAACATTGGCCATGTCTGTGATTCACGAGTCCCCTTACTCACTGCCCCTCCCCCTGTCACTACAAGCTGTCATCATCCGCTCACCGTTAACCCATGCATCGCCATGCAGCACAGCAGGGATCCCCCACCACATGCAATATGACACAACATAAACTTTAATCAAGGTGACACATTTTAATGCTTGCTATGCATATATAAAACAACAAAAAACACAGATCCATGTGTAATGCTGCAAGTGTCCTGATACACTGGGGGGCTCCATCACAAGTCGCTCAGCTACACATGGGGTCTCGAGCAACTGGTTGGAGATCACTGCAACATGGGGCCCCTGAGCCTCTGGTTGGAGATCACAGCAACATGGGGCCCCTGAGCCTCTGGTTGGAGATCACAGCAACATGGGGCCCCTGAGCCTCTGGTTGGAGATCACTGCAACATGGGGCCCCTGAGCCTCTGGTTGGAGATCACTGCAACATGGGGCCCCTGAGCCTCTGGTTGGAGATCACTGCAACATGGGGCCCCTGAGCCTCTGGTTGGAGATCACTGCAACATGGGGCCCCTGAGCCTCTGGTTGGAGATCACTGCAACATGGGGCCCCTGAGCCACTGGTTGGAGATCACTGCAACATGGGACCCCTGAGCCACTGGTTGGAGATCACTGCAACATGGGGCCCCTGAGCTGCTGGTTGGAGATCACTACAACATGGGGCCGCTGGTTGGTGATCACTGCAACATGGGGCCCCTGAGCCTCTGGTTGGAGATCACTGCAACATGGGGCCCCTGAGCCTCTGGTTGGAGATCACTGCAACATGGGGCCCCTGAGCCTCTGGTTGGAGATCACTGCAACATGGGGCCCCTGAGCCTCTGGTTGGAGATCACTGCAACATGGGGCCCCTGAGCCTCTGGTTGGAGATCACTGCAACATGGGGCCCCTGAGCCTCTGGTTGGAGATCACAGCAACATGGGGCCACTGGTTGGGGACCCCTGCAGTGGAGGGAAGCTCCATCCAGAAGGCACAGATGAGAGGGGGGAATCATACAGTGACAGTCAGGGGATAGGACAAGGATTGGGAAGGATCAGGACAACACACAGAGATCCCCTCCAGCTTACCTCCTCCTGACCACACTGGGCATTGGATCCCTGAGCCCTGGATGTTAGTGTGGATCCCCCATGCCCGGCATCAGCAGTCCTCAGCTCCCAGGATCCCCCTCTATTCCAGGCCAAGGAGATTTAGTATGCAGACAGATAGGTGCAGCCTCCCCCCTCCCCGGCCCTGGACTCTAGTACAATCCTCGCTGATAGAACCCTCCCTGCGAGCCAGAGCCCGCTCCACCGCCACAGCCACCGCTGCTGATCTCTACATTGGGTACTCAGCAGCATGGATACCGCACTCCTATTGTGGGACTGGCCTGTCACTCAGCAGACGGACGAATGAGCGTTCAGATATAAAGGGGCGGGGCTAGCCGGTGCTTTAAATGGGCTCAGCTTCGGCGCTGCCCGAACATTCAGCGAAGTGGCCGCCTTCTCGGGAGGGCGGAGTTGATTGGCTGCTGGACAAAGTGACAAGGCGATGTTTATGGTATGGAGGCTCCTGATTGGACGCCGGAGCTGTCAGTTTCCGTATCGTGTACGGCTCTAAGAGTGGGCTGTACCCCGGCCGGCTTGATAGCTGTACAGGTCTCTGCTGTGAGCCGCTTGGATGGTATGGACAGCAACCAGCCACGAGTCTGTGATGAGGAAGGTGACCTGCGGGTCCCTCTGCTCTGCTGGGACTTGTAGTGCTGTGGTATGTTCTGGATCTGCTGGGACTTGTAGTGCTGTGGTATGTTCTGGATCTGCTGGGACTTGTAGTGCTGTGGTATGTTCTGGATCTGCTGGGACTTGTAGTGCTGTGGTATGTTCTGGATCTGCTGGGACTTGTAGTGCTGTGGTATGTTCTGGGACTTGTAGTGCTGTGGTCATCTATGTTCTGGCTCTGCTGGGACTTGTAGTGCTGTGGTATGTTCTGGCTCTGCTGGGACTTGTAGTGCTGTGGTATGTTCTGTCTCTGCTGGGACTTGTAGTGCATGGTCTGGCTCTGCTGGGACTTGTAGTGCTGTGAACATCTATGTTCTGTTTCTGCTGGGACTTGTAGTGCTGTGAACATCTATGATCTGGCTCTGCTGGGACTTGTAGTGCTGTGAACATCTATGATCTGGCTCTGCTGGGACTTGTAGTGCTGTGGTCATCTATGTTCTGGCTCTGCTGGGACATGTAGTGCTGTGGACATTTAGATTCTGGCTCTGCTGGGACATGTAGTGCTGTGGACATTTAGATTCTGGCTCTGCTGGGACTTGTAGTGCTGTGGTCATCTATGTTCTGTCTCTGCTGGGACTTGTAGTGCTGTGGACATTTAGATTCTGTCTCTGCTGGGACTTGTAGTGCTGTGGACATCTATGTTCTGTCTCTGCTGGGACTTGTAGTGCTGTGAACATCTATGTTCTGGCTCTGCTGGGACTTGTAGTGCTGTGGACATCTATGTTCTGTCTCTGCTGGGACTTGTAGTGCTGTGGACATCTATGTTCTGTCTCTGCTGGGACTTGTAGTGCTGTGGTCATCTATGTTCTGGCTCTGCTGGGACTTGTAGTGCTGTGGTCATCTATGCTCTGGCTCTGTTAGGATTTGTAGTGCTGTGGTATGTTCTGGCTCTGCTTGGACTTGTAGCGCTGTGGACATCTATGTTCTGGGCCTTGTGGTGCTGCCAACATTACATTTTCTGAGTCTGCTGGGCCTTGTAGTGCTTCAAACATTTAGGTTCTGCTTACCAAACCCAATAGAAGAGAAGAACTTCCAGGTGTCTGACTGTGGGGTGTGCTCCATTCTCCTGGGTTTGCTTAGGGTACATGCCCACCAGATGGACTGGGGAGTGTTTGTAAACACATTCCCAACACACGGCAATCAGAAAACAATGAATACAGCTCACACCAGCGTGCTGTGCTGAAGGGGGAAATAAAAGTACAGCTGGCACCACTTTTTTTTCAGCGCAACATGTGCAAACGCACTTACATGTAATGCACTCCTACTCAAAAGACTTCTTTTAAATAAAGTTGTAAGGGTATGTGGGTGGTGGTCCCATCCTCCATGTTTCCCTCCTCATTGGGTGCCAAGCAAGGATCACATGACAGGCCTACCCCAGGGTTGGTTCTGGCTACACTAGGCACCTTGTACAGGGGCACTTTACTACACATGGGGTACTTTTTACTCTTCAAGCTAAATATATTAAGGGGTGGAGGCACTGCCTATGAGCTGAGCAAATGTAAATTCCAATATACTAATGGGTGGGGCAACTAAATAGTGTATACAGTGCTGTGTACAATATCAAATGTCGGATGCCTCTTGTAGGTATGCTCATGTGCAAAGAGAGCTACCTTAATGTTCTCAGGAGGTAATCCCTATTATTGAACCTCAGAATCCTTGTGTGGTGATCCTAATGATGTTAAAGTGTTACACCTCAAGGATGTTAGATAATGACATTCAGATGAGTTAATTATCCCCCAGACGTCCTGACTCCGACAATAAGCGATTCACCTACATAATAATATACACATTCCTATGTCAGACGTTCTGTCTCCGACAATAAGCTATTCACATCTGATCATCAATAGGCTTTTCACACCATACAGTGTCATTCGCATCCACAATGTAAGGTCTTTCAGAAGCCAGACTCAATTAACACCTCTAAGTTAGACATCTGACCTTTACAGACTTAATTAGTACAATAGACACAAAACCGTATTAGCATCACACAATGGACAATGGAATATCTTAGGAGTCTATTGACCTGTTCATAAGGAACAACTTGTAATATTCTAAGATATCCTGCAAAACATGAATTATCATTTCTCAGCCATCCTATGCCCAAAAGGGGCATAGGATGACCCTAGACCCAAGAGTCATTAGTGACGCTGGCACAGGAGTACCCCACATCCTTCAAAGGTCTCTGGGTGTCACGGGCCATACCGTTACAACCTTCTTATAGCACCGCTTGGCGCTTCTGTGACCCGCCAGAGCTCTCTTTCCCGCGCTAAGCACTGCAGAGGGGGGGCCGAGATCCCCCGCTGACAGCTGGGAGAGAAGAGGAGGAGAGCAGCGAGAGGCCAGCTGAGAGCCGAGCACCCCTGTCCCGAAGGTATTTGACACAATTGTATTACAGAAACATACACAGTTTACATTATAGGTTACTGTAATAGAGTGGATTCTAGCATTTTTCAAGTGCTTTCAACTATTTTCATGGTAGGGCTTATATTGCAACCCTCCCTGAAAATCGCAGTAGGTCTTATTTTTAGGGTAGATCTGGTTGGTGAAGGTGGACCTGAAGGACGCCTACCTCACCGTCCCCATGCATCCGGAATCCCAACGCCTACTCCGTTTCAGATGGTGGGGACGCACGTGGCAATTTACGTGCCTTCCGTTCGGCCTATCATCCGCCCCATGGTGTTTCACAAAGATCCTGAAACCAGTAGTAGCATATTTTTGTGGAAACACGGTATTAGTTGTGCACTCCACAAATCTGGCTTTTATGGAAGAGTGGCAAGAAGAAAGCCATAAGAAGTCCCATTTGCAATTTGGGAGAAGCCATGTGGGGGACACAGCAAACATGTGGAAGAAGATGCTGTGTTCAGATGAGACCAAAATTTTACTTTTTTGGCCTAAAAGTAAAACGCTATGTGTGGGGGAAAACAAACCCTGCACATCACCCTAAACACACCGGGCCAGATTCAGAAAGAAGAGCGGCGGCGTAACGTATCGTAAACATCTGCGTTTCTATTTTTAGTCAGGACTGTGACATTTTGGCAGACACTTTTGACACTATTTTGGGACCATTGTCATGTATTACTTTCATGACGAAGCCTATTTCTGACATTTGGTGTTTACAAGTTAAAATCCATATTTTTTGCTAGAAAATTACTTAGAACCCCCAAACATTATATATATATGTATGTATATATTATATGTGTGTGTGTGTGTGTGTGTGTGTGTGTGTGTATATATATGTATATATATATATGTATGTATGTGTATATATATATATATATATATATATATATATATATATATATATATATATATATATATATATATATATATATATATATATATATATATATATATATATATATATATATATATAAAAAATTTAGCAGAGAATCTAGCGAATAAAATGACGATTGTTGCAATATTTTATGTCACGGTATCTGTGCAGCGGTGTTTTAAACGCAAATTTTTGGGATAAAGACACTTTCATAAATAGAAAAAGTAAAGTTAGCCCAAATTTTATATAATGTGAAAGATGTTACGCCAAGTAAATAGATACCAAACATGTCACACTTTATAATTGCACGCACTCGTGGAATGGCGACAAACTACGGTACCTAAAAAAAATCTCCATAGGCGACGCTTTAAATTTTTCTTTACGGTTACCAGGTTAGAGTTAGGTCTATGGCAAGAAATATTGCTCTCGCTCTGACAATCGCGGCGATACCTCACATGTGTGATTTGAACACCGTTTACATATGCGGGCGCAACTGCCATATGCATTTTTTTTTGGGGGGCGCGCTCGCAGGGACAGGGTCGCTTTAAATTTAATTTTTTGTTTTCTTATTTATTTTTAGAATATTGCTGTGTAATAGGTGGTGACAGGTACCCTCCTTTGCACTTCAAAGTATTCAGAGCCAAAAATGGCAATTCTGAATACTGTGTATTTTTTTAAAAAAACCGGCACCATTGTCAGACGAGTAAAAAGGAAGTGACGTTGTGACGTCGCTTCCGTATTTACACTAAAGAGACTGGATCAAAGCCGTTTGGGGCTTCGTTCCAGTCAGCGGTTAGGCACTGGAGGCAGCGGATCGTAGATCGGGTCTCCCGGTGGGACGGGAGGCCCGGTAAGAGTGGCGGGAGGGGGGGGTGTCTTCTCCGGGATAACAACCGAGCTGCTTTTAGCCACATCGGTTGTTATCCCTGGAAAGCTAAAAAATTGTACCGGGATGATGCCTGCAGCTGCGGGCATCATCCTGGTATAACCCCCAAAAGCCAAGGACGGATATGTGCATACGTTCTGTGGCAAGGGGTTAAACAGCCATTGATTACTGTATAAATGACACTGGCAGGGAAGGGGTTAAACACTAGGGGGTGATCAAGGGGTTAAGTGAGTGATTCTAACTGTGGGGGGATGGGCTCACTACAAAATGACAGAGATCACTGCTCCCAAAGACAGGGAGCAGTAGATACCTGTCATGTTGCTAGGCAGGGAAATGCCTTTTTTACATAGGCATCTCCCTATTCTGCCTCTCCTCACCGCAATTGCGGGCTGCCGGTGAATATCGAGTTCACGGGACCCATGTGCACACTCCCGCAGCGCGCGATAGCAGGCAAATTTAAAGGGACGTACAGGTACGCCCTTTTGCCTGCCTGTGCCATTCTGCCGATTGTATGTGTGTGCGGTGGTTGGCAAATGGTTAATGACACCCCCAGAACGGTTCACAGATCGAAGTGCTAACTAGGGGTGCAACGGATCATCTGTGATCCGAACGGATCGCCGTATTCGGATCGGGACACCACACGATCCGCAGATTGTGGCCATAGGAAAGGCCGCGCTTCGGCCTAGCTCCAGAGCGGCGGCCATCTTGGTACATCTGGCAGCAGCGGCCTAGGTGAGCTCCCCAGAGCCGCGCGCTGACCGGGAAGATGTGGATATTACAGTAGGGGTGGGGGAGATGACGTGGATATTACAGTGGGGGTGATTGTGGATATTACAGTGGGGATGTGTCTGTGGATATTACAGTGGGGGAGATGACGTGGACATCACAGTGGGGGAGATAAGAATGTTACAGTGGGGACTATATATGGTGGTGATCCGAAAAATTATCCGATCCGTGACTCTGATCCGAGGAACGATCCGAACCATGAGGTTTTTTGGGGTTTTTTTGATCCGTTGCTCCCCTAGTGCTAACTGTGGATTCGTACAGGAATCAGATCGCATAGGTGAGAACACCCATGCGATTCAATTCCAGTGCGGGGGAAAAACAAGTCCCTGCACCTTTTTTCTGTGCGAATCTAATGCGAGTTCAGCCATACAACTGTATGGCTGAATTCGCATCGCTCAGACATCGCATGTGATCGGCACCTGCGGTGTGGGTGTGAATTTCATGCAATGTCTAAGACCGCACTAGTCTGAACTTAGGCTAAACGGTAAAAGCCCAAGGCGGTTGATTTCAGAGAAAATAAAGTCTATTCCTGGGCAAACCAAATCTACTCGCCTGTTTTTCAAACGTAAAAAAATAATACACCATTTTTACTCACCTGTGTCTGTTATGTGGCCTCCCACAACATCCCATCCACTAGTGAAGATCACTGCCTGTTCTGTGATATTCTCAGAGTTGGAATCTTCTGACACCTGTGAGGACCCAGCAAATGGGAAGTGTCCAGGTCATTCAGGCAGCAACATGGGCACCAAAAAAAGGACCCTCCCATGTTGAGGTAAAAAAAATAGAACGATTCAGAACCTAGCATGTCATGTGACCAGGAAGTCGGATCCTTTAGGCAGTGTTTTTTTATTTTTATTTAAAATGACCTAAAAGCCCCTTTACTTACCTGAATTGATAAAGAGGGGAAAAGCAGGCATTTAATGCTTGTAGATGTGTACCCCAGGATCTGTGTGACCGGCCTTTGTGAAAATCCTAAAATGGGATTCACACCTAT
This sequence comes from Rana temporaria, assembly GCF_905171775.1. Classification (NCBI taxonomy): domain Eukaryota; kingdom Metazoa; phylum Chordata; class Amphibia; order Anura; family Ranidae; genus Rana; species Rana temporaria. Next base: position 401,916,887 of record NC_053492.1, on the reverse strand, counting down.
GTGTTTTCCCCCTGATATGTTTTCTGAAAATGCACATTAGCATGCGTTGTTGCATGTTTCTAACACGTCTTGCAATATACTTTATGGCCCAGATCCACAAAGAAGTTACGCTGGCGTATCTATTGATACGCCGCGTAACTTCTAGGTTGCTCCGGCGTATCTTTGTTTTGTATCCACAAAACAAGATACGCCTGAAGCTGGGCTAGATCCGACTGACGTATGTCGTCAGATCTAAGGTGCATATTTACGCTGGCCGCTTGGTGGCGCTTCCGTTGATTTCCGCGTTGAGTATGCAAATTAGCTAGATACGCCAATCCACAAACGTACGTCCGCCCGGCGCATTTTTTTTACGTCGTTTACGTAAGGCTTTTTTCGGCGTAATGTTACCCCTGCTCTATGAGGCGTACGCAATGTTAAGTATGGACGTCGGGCCAGCGTTGAATTTTCCGTTGTGTACGTCGCTTGCGTAAATCGTTCGCGAATAGGGCTTTGCGTAAATTACGTTCCCGTCGTCTAGGCATTGAGCGGGTGTAATTTAATTTTAAAATTCAACGTGATACTGAGCATGCGCCGTACGAAAAAAGCATCAGTTACGTGGGGTCAAGCTTATTTTACATAAAACACGCCCCCCTTTTCATTATTTGAATTCCGCGCCCTTACGCCGGGAGATTTACGCTACGCCGCCGTAACTTTAGAGGCAAGTGCTTTGTGAATACAGCACTTGCCTCTCAAAGTAGCGGCGGCGTAGCGTAACTATGATACGCTACGCCTGCCTAAAATTTACGATGCGCTACGTGGATCTGGCCCTATATTGTTATTGCCTCCGTCTGCTGTTCAAGAGTGGACCATGTCTGCTGTGTGCATGCAGCCCATTCATGTCAATGAGAGCACAGCATGGAAGACAGCCCATGCGCAAATCAATAGATTTCCTTATCAAGGACATGGGACAGCTGGCACACTCGGTTATCAGTATCCATGCACAGTGACTGTATCTGATTGGATGCAGTTACAATTCACCTGAAAACTGTTCACCCATCACCTTCAATTCTCAGATTGATGTTTGTCTAGCTGGATGATGCCAACAGGGCCACCCATGGCTCAGATTTTGGCAGTTCCTTCTGAATTCGAGTCATGTACAGACAACATAATTGTCCTGGTCACCAATGTCTTCAGGAATGAAATTGAGTGCAAATCCAAAATTTGAGTTGCCACCAAAATTTGAAAAGTGAAATGTTTCAATGGGGACACTTGTTCCCATGACAACTGTCTAGCCTCACATTGAAACGATATCCTCTTACTTCCTGTTGAGTCTAGAGGACAGGAAGTGTAGGAAAATCTCCCTAATGAGACAATCATAGTAAACTAAAAAGACAGCAGTTTTTACCCTCTCCTAAGCCTCCTACACACGATACGATTGTTGGCAGGGCATTGCCTTTTGACAGACTGGTGTCCTAAAATCTGACCGTTGGTACGCTCCTTCTGACAATTGTTGTCCAACTTTTGGCCAACAAATGTTGGATGGCAGGCTAGTAAATTTTCAGTGGACATCGGTCTATTGTCTGATTTTCATATCGTCAGTACACAAGTCAAAAGTACAAACACGCATGCTCTGAATCAATGCTCACCAAACGGAATTAGCAGTACAGGCCCAAAGGGTGGCACTCAAGAGCTGAAATTCCATGTAGTACGTCACTATGTTCGTGTTTGTTGGCCAACAATTGTGTACCGTTAGTATGCAAGGCAAGATCCAGGCACATGCCAATTGGACAAAAATCAGACGCTCAGTTGGCCAACAATCAGATCGTGTGTACGAGGCTTTAGTCTAAGAGGTATAAAAATGACATTAGATATTCAGTATTTTTGAATTTCTCATCTGCAACTGGATTTTATTGTAGTGTCATCCTAGGTGAATGGTTACCTTGAGTCTGACTTAAAGTGGTATTGAAGTCAAATTTTACACTTTGCCATCAGGTAACCTTATAATAAGTCTTACCTTTATGTAGACAGGTAAAATTTTGTTGGGTTCTAGTAAGTTAGCGGCTGTCCCAGGCTGGGAGAAGGGGTTAACTTGTAAAGGTTACGTTCCTGGGCGTTTTGGTCAGAGCCAGCCCACCTGTGCTATAAAAAGGGGGAAGACTGTAGTCCTTCTTGCCTGGCTTTTCCTAGCTGGACTTAACATGGGGGCAAGGTGATTTCGGGTGGGGGGCACAGAACACCCTCTGCCCCAAAGCGCCCACCCCCCCCATGTTGAGGGCATGCGGACTGCTATGGTTCAGGCGGGGGGCGCTCGCTTGTCCCCTCCCCTCCCTGACTTGCTGGGCTGCATGCTCGGATAAGAGTCTGGTATGATTTTGGGGGGAGGGGAGCCCACGGCATTTAAAAAAAAATGTTGGCGTGGGGGTTCCCTCCAAATCCATACTAGACCCGAAGGGGGTGGGGGGCATGCCATTTTTTAACACAGGTTTTTGAAAAATGTAAAAAAAATATATATATATATATATATATTTATTTATTTATTTACACAAAGGTGTCTATTTATAAGATATTTCTAACACATAGCCTGTGCTTTTTACAAATTACACCCCAAAATACACTCCTCCTCCCTGAGTATGGCCTACACAGCCCGGCCACATACAGTTGTATTCCAAATTATTCAACCCCCACTGAAATTGATTGTTTTGCCCAGTTTGACATTGATTTTGATCATCCTGTCATCCTGCTTACAATTAAATCAAAGAGGCACGTGTAGGTCAGACAAATATAACATAACATTTATAATGAAATAACCACAAATGTCTTTTCTGTGCTCACATCATTATCAGTTTTATTCAACCCCCAGTTGACATTCAATCTTAGTACTTAGTACAACATCCTTTTACAGTTATAACAGCTTTTAAACTTGAAGCATAGCTTGACACAAGTGTCTTGCAGCGATCTACGGGTATCTTCGCCCATTCGTCATGGGCAAAAGCCTCCAGTTCAGTCATATTCTTAGGCTTGCACACTGCAACTGCTTTCTTTAAGTCCCACCAGAGGTTCTCAATCGGATTTAAGTCTGGTGACTGCGATGGCCACTCCAAAATGTTCCAGCCTTTAATCTGCAACCATGCTCTAGTGGAGTTGGAGGTATGCTTGGGATCATTGTCCTGTTGAAAGGTCCAACGTCTCCCAAGCCTCAGGTTTGTGACGGACTGCATCACATTGTTATCCACTATCTCCTGGTACTGAAGAGAATTCATGGTACCTTGCACACGCTGAAGCTTCCCTGTACCTGCAGAAGCAAAACAGCCCCAAAGCATGATTGACCCCCCGCCATGCTTCACAGTAGGCAAGGTGTTCTTTTCATCTTAGGACTTGTTCTTCCTCCTCCAAACATAGCGTTGATCCATGGGCCCAAACACTTCTAATTTTGTTTCATCAGTCCACAGAACACAATCCCAAAACTTCTGTGGTTTGTCCACATGATTTTTGCATACTGCAGTCGACTCTTATTCTTTGGAGACAGCAAGGGGGTGCGCCTGGGAGTTCTGGCATGGAGGCCTTCATTACGCAGTGTGCGCCGTATTGTCTGAGCAGAAACTTCAGTACCCACATCTGACAAATCTTTTCTCAGTTCCTCAGCAGTCACACAAGGACCTTTCTCCACTCTACGCATCAGGTAGCGCACAGCAGTCGAAGTCAGCATCTTCTTTCTGCCACGACCAGGTAGCGTTTGAACAGTGCCCTTTGCCTTGAATTTGCGAATGATGCTTCCTATGGTGTCTCTTGGTATGTTTAACATCTTTGCAATCTTCTTATAGCCATTGCCCTTCCTGTGAAGAGTAATCACCTCTTCTCTTGTCTTCCTGGACCATTCCCTTGACTTCACCATGTTTGTAACCACACCAGTAAATGTCTAGAAGGAGCTGAGTATCAGTCATTTTAAAGCTGCCTGATTGGTGCTTATTAGGCTTTATTGCTGCTCCCTGACATCCACAGGTGTTTTCAATACCTGATTGAAAACACTTCAATGAACCTCTGTTCTTCAGAGTGGTAGTCTTGAAGGGGTTGAATAATTGTGTAAATGAATTCACAAAATAAACATTTACTACTGTATTACAAAACCAATTGATGTCATTTTAGTTGCATATGGTTCTTTAAGAAGTCCTTGTAGGATTTCATTCTGAATACAATTACAAATGTACACTAAATTCCCTAAAACCCTTTACAGCATTGGGGGGTTGAATAAATTTGAACACAACTGTACAGATGCCCAACATGCAAGTAGCGCCGCCAGGATCCATTGATAGGGTGACAATGATGAGCACTCACTTATGGGCACTAATGTGTATTACTATTGGGCACTGTAGTGGCACTGATGAGCACTGTAGTGGCACAGATGAGCACTAATGTGGCACAGATGAGCACTGTAGTGGACTTGGTGCCACTGTAGAGCATTGTAGTGGCACTGATGGCACAATAGTGGCACCGATACGTACTCTAGAGCATTGTTGTGGCAGAGATGGGCACTGTAGTGGCACTAATGGGCTCTGTAGTGGCACCGGGGCCACTGATGTGGCTCTGTAGTGGCACAGGGGGCACTGATGTGGCAAAGGGGCACTGTGAAGCACAGTACAACTCAATTAGACTTGCTGTGCTTCACTCAATCTCTCTTCTCCTTGCATGCTGTATTGGTGTGAGATGAGGAGAGAGCTGAACCCCTGCGTGACCCAGATTATGTACATTGTGATCGCTCCGTCATTGGACGGATCAATCACGTGGTAAAGGGCCACTGTCATTGGCCCTTTTCCCACGATTCATGATGCGCCGGGAGCATGGATACTTCCATGCAAGAAGTGCAAGTCTGGGAGGACGACATTGTACGCCCTCCCAGCGTTATCCGACGCGCTGTAGTGGACATTCGGCTATGGCCCAGTCGGCAAGTGGTTCGTGTTTGATTGTCCACATGACCACAGTCTCCGCCTGGTCCCAGGCATTAATGATACGGCCGTGTGCAGGGCACAAGTGACCCTGCCCACATGTAGGTGCCTTAGAAATGGCTTGAACTTGCACCAATTAGTAGATATTCACATCTGCTCCAGCCAATGATGTCACTGGGGCATGCTTAGTACCTCCTGCAGTCATGGTACACTGAGTGTGCCCTGATTGCGGAGAGTGCCATGCCGTGGCAGTGACTCCTGCACGGGAGTGACGTCATCGCAGTCTGGAGAGTGGGAATCCAGAAGGAGAGTGCGAAGGTAGAAGCTCCAAGAGCAGTGACAGCTCAGCGCTGCAGGGCCCTGTTTGGTAAGTCTGTCATAGTGTGCTGGTATGCAATGCATACTAGCACAATACAGGTATATGGCATAAACTTGCAGGAGCCCATTTAAAATTATACATAATACCGCTTTAACAGCTCTGCTTGAATCTTTGATGTGTAATACCCTGTATGTGTAATGGGCTAGAATGCATGATTACATGGAAGAATGCAGAGGTGTGCAAACCTAAGAGATAAGGGAAGAAAGGAATTTCTATTAAATATTATCAGCCTGTATAGAATTCCTGCACAGATGTCGTAGCCTCATTATTCAGGGATTGCAGGCTGAGTAAGGTAGGGGAAAGCGTAAGCTGGTAACCCTAAGGCCTCATCCACCGGAGCACTGTGGCCCTTACATCGTAACTAAGCACCTGTGCCAATTGCTCTATAGGAGCACCAATATGTTGCTCCTATAGCGCAATGTGGAATGCGTTCAACTGCATGAACAAGGCAATCAATCATACAATGCAGCCCACCGTGCCCATGTGAATGAGCCCCTGTGTACATAGGGGAAATGCCTTATTGTCGCAGTACAGACTTGACGGACTTTATAGTGGCAGCATTATGATGCACCTATTCTAGTATACTGTATATACAATAAAAGAGGGTGTGTTATGTAAACTAATATTTACTTCAAAGCAATTACTGTTGAGGATCATCAATCCACTACAAGGTAATGAAACGAATGCTGCATCATGTTTTATTAACAATTTTCCATTTGCTTCTCTTTCTACAGAGTCGTGTTACCTGCTTTTCAACCTGTCTGCTTTTCAAACTCTAGTTAAAATAACGCAATATTAATGACGGCACCGTAATCTGAGTGAGTTGTGCCTGGGAATAGTTGTGAAAATAAATTGCAAGTCTTTTCAAGTTAAAATCATTGGGTTTTTTTTGCTAGAAAATTACTTAGAACCCCCAAACATTATATATTTTTTTTTTAGTAGAGACCCTAGAGCATAAAATGGCAGTTGTTGCAATATTTTATGTTGCACTGTATTTGCACAGCAGTCTTTTTTAAATGCAATTTTTTTTGGAAAAAATTACTTTCATGAATTAAAAAAAAAAAATAGCCAGTAAAGTTAGCCCAATTTTTTTTTTTTTTTTGTATAAATGTAAAAGATTTTACGCCGTGAGAATCGTGAGAGAATCGTGATCTTCATTCTAAGCAAAAAATTTGTGATTCTCATTTTGGCCAGAATCGTGCAGCTCTAATATATATAGATATAGATTTAGATATAGATATAGGGCCGGATTCACAAAGACTTACGCCGACGTATCTACTGATACACCGTTGTAAGTCCAAATGTGCACCGTCGTATCTATGCGCTGATTCTCTAAATCAGATATGCCTAAATTGTGGCAAGATACGTCCGACGTAAGTCTCCTACGCCGTCGTATCTTGGGTGCATATTTACGCTGGCCGCTAGGGGCGCTTCCGTTGATTTACGCGTCCAATATGTAAATGAGCGAGATACGCCGATTCACGAATGTACTTGCGCCCGTCGCTGTAATCTACGTTGTTTACGTAAGGTGTTTTTCCGGTGTAAAGTTAAACCACCAAAAAGCTGGTCTAAGTAGTTTAGGGTATGGACGTCGGAAATACCGTCAGATTTTACGTTGTTTACGTAAGTCGTACGTGAATGGGGCTGGGCATAAGTTACGTTCACGTCGTACGCATTGAGCCGTCGTATCTTAGGGAGTATATGCGACGTGATTCTGAGCATGCGTGCGCATGCGCCGTTCGTACAGCCATGCATTTACATGGGGTCACGATTAATTTTAATACAACACGCCCACTACCTGCCTACTTTGAATTAGGCGGGTTTACGCCGGCCTATTTACGTTACGCTGGCGTAAATATGGCAGCAAGTGCTTTGTGAATACTCAGCTTGCCTCTCAATGTTACGTCGGCGTAGCGCATATGAGATGCGCTACGCCGGCACAAAGATACGCAAATGTACCTGAATCTGGCCCATAGATTATACTGCAGCTAGCAGAATCAACTGCCTGCCTGTCAGTATATTATGAAGAGAATAACAGGAATGGATCTAGCTAAACTGAATAAAGTGTATAAATATATACGCACGCACGCAACACCTGAGATGCATATATATCCTCTACACACTGTAACTGAAGCTTTACTAGTAATGGCGGCGATCTGCGATTTTTTTAATTTTTTTATTTTTTATTTTACGGGACTGCGACATTATAGCGGACACATCGGACACTTTTGACAAATTTTTGGGACCATTCACATTTATACAGTGAACAGTGCTATAAATATGCAAGGTAAGGGGTTAACCACTAGGGGGCGGGGAAGGGATTAAATGTGTAGCCTAGTGAGTATTCTAACTGTAGGTGGGGGGGGGGGTGACTGGGGGAGGTGACCGATCTGTGTCTCTATGTACAAGGGACACAGCATCAGTCTCCTCTCCCTGACAGAACATGGATCTCTGTGTTTACACACAGAGATCCATGGTCCTGCTCAGTTACTAGGCAATCGCGGGTGCCCGGCGGCCATCGCGGCCGCCGGGCACGCACATTGTGTTCTCAGTAACGCGACGGGTGCGCGCGCCCCCAGCGGCTTTAAATGACAGGACGTCATATGACGTCCTGTCAGAATAACTGAGCTACTTTGCCGTTGTCATTTGACGGCAGCTGGTAGTAGAGCGGTTAAAATAAAATTGCATAGAGCAGGTAAGTATAACATGTTTATTATTTTAGGAGAAACCTTATTTCTGTGACCAGCCGGATGCCTCCAGCACTGCTACTAGCCTCCTAGCTAACGCACACAAAGCTTTGGGCACACTCCTGCCCCCTCTGCAAACAAATGCAGTTAATAGTCCTTGATGTACATGATGACTGAGAGGAGAGAGCAGTCCCAGAGCCTGCTGAAGTAGGGGCTAGGGAAAATAATACTGCCTGGTCCTGTACCCCCCCTAGACAGTGGGTGCACTTAATCCCTGCTGCATATGTAGATTTTGTCTAATTCCCAGAGCTAGGTTAAAAACTTTTTAAGGAGGTATTAAATTAATTATACACGGGGGAATCCATTTGTTATTGCTGTCTGCAGGCATGAAGCCAATCTACTATATCCCTAGCAGTGTACAGGTGGTCAGGGGGAAAGAAGAGTTTTGGTTCACAGATTTTTTTTTTTCTGTGCTTTTTGGAAGCGATCCATAAAAAATGCTTCATTAGTGAGTCTGGAGGAGAGCTTTAGGACATTTTGATTTATAGGATGATGTAAAGTCTATCTATAGCCAGATTAGCTATGAAACTCCATTTTGTTTTTGTGTCCCGTCTCCAGTTTATTTCTCTAAGTATTCAGAAAATGTAAAACTTGCCGCTGTAGAGAGTGCGTCATTGTTTTCCCATCATCAGAAATTCTTGTGCAGAACATTTTCCCTGACTCATTTTCTTCCTATCCTAGCATTCGAAGTTGCATGATCTCTTCTCACTAGATTGTGACTTGTGTTACTAATGAGATTTCCACACCATGATACTGAGAAATTTGAATGTGCGCCTCAAGCTGTAGATGGGATGATGCTACTGGGCAAGGAAATTATTCAGAGACATGAGAATATGAAATATGTCTCTGTACAGGCCTATGAAAAATAGGATTAACCTACTTTACTTTTTACCAATAAGTGGAAAGCCAAAAATAGTATAAAAGTTGAATATTCTTTTATTCGCTACCCACAGAATACATTTGGGCGCAGGACATTTGGCTTTGAAAACAAATGTGAATTGTACTATATGCTCCAGTGACACTCCCTATCTTATTGTCCTGACATTTAAAGGGGAGGTTCACCCTATAAAAAATTTCTAACACTAGATCCAGCCCAGTTCTGCCTATAAAATGACACTGACCTTTTTTTTTTTTTTTTTTCCGTAGATAGCGTTTAGCCGTGGAATTCATCGCGGCTTCCGGGTAGGGAATCGCGCGGGAGTGGGTGTTCCTATCGACATGCCAATTGATTGACATGCTAAACGACGGCGCACACAGCGAAGCTTGGCTCGGCTCGGCGCCTGCGCACCGGTGCCGAATAAAGCCGAGCCGACCCGAGCTTCCTTCGGGAAGTCGTGACGCGCTGTGTGCGCCGTTGTTTAGCATGTCAATCAATTGGCATGTCGATAGGAACGCCCACTCCCGCGGGATTCCCTACCCGGAAGCCGCGATGAATTCCACGGCTAAACGATATCTATGGGGGGGGGGGGGGGGGGGGGGGGGAGAAAGGTCAGTGTCATTTTATAGGCAGAACTGGGCTGGATCTAGTGTTAGAAATTTTTTATAGGGTGCACCTCCACTTTAAGATATTCTTCCCCCCTTTGTCTTAACATCTAACATACGCCTAATACTAAAGCCTAAAATAGAATTCCAAGCTCTAAATATCTACTCCTAAATCTGCTCCCACCCCTCTTTTTACTCCTAACTACCCTGTAGAAGGAAGATGCTTATACTTACCTATTCTCAGGGTGCTCTGGTCCAGTCACATGATCTCCCCGTGGCGGGCTTCAGGGGAGAGGAGAAAGCACTGGAAATGGATGCAATGGATGGGTGGTGATATCCCCATAGGCTTACTATAGGGCATGCAATGTTGGCTGTCCCTCCTCTCCCCTGAAGCCACCAATGGTAACATGTCATGTGACCAGACCAAAGTGCCTTGAGAATAAGTAAGTATGAGCATCTTCCTTCTACAGGGTACAGTATATACTCGAGTATAAGCCGAGTTTCAGCACATTTTGTTTTGTGCTGAAAATGCTTTCCGGCCAGCCGTAGGTCTCCTGGACCCCAAACTTTGCACGAAGAGTGGGGCTACATGTGTGCCAAGTTTGTTGTCCAGAGGACCTACGGCCGGGGAGCACCAATTTTTCAAAGCCAGGCACCCCCTTCCATGGACTCCAATGTTAAACGTCAGTCTAGTCACACAGCGTCTGAGATCAGGTAGGGAGATTGGACACAGTGAGGCATGCACATGGACACAGTGAGGCAAAGTGAGGCATGCAGCTGGACACCCTAGGCTTATACTTGAGTCAATAGGTTTTCCCAGTTTTTTGTGGTAAAATTAGGTGCCTCAGCTTATATTTGGGTTGGCTTATACTCGTATATATACAATAGTTAAAATGGGGTTGGGAACTGTTAGATATAATCTTTCAGGGGCTAAACAAAGTACAAGCAAACAGTCTGGTGTTTCTCTGTGGAAAAACTGCTTCTGGAACAGAAACTCTTTTATTACTTATGAGGCTTAGACAAAACATGAACTCACAAACGTAACACTGCCATCTAGTGATTATACAATGTAATAGGCACACAGCAATGACATATAGTGGTTGTTGCTTATTGAATACAAACCTTGTATGCTAACAGGAACACATTTTAGGATTAGATGGTTATAGCCTAGAATTCCACTAACCTAACCTTAAAAATAAAACCTACACTACATTATAAAAAAACTTTCATTATATGCTGTATTACATGCTGTTCATACTCATTCAGTCAGTATGAGATTTATTTTCTGTTTTCTGCTAAAAAAACTTGTTGATCCTGCTGCTCTCTATCGCCACCTTCTGTATATGTTCCCAATTCAGATAGGGATTTCGCAGCTGTGGTGGCAACTCTGCACATGCTCAGTTTTGTGAGTTTCTATGTTGAAGAGATTTTATGCTTACATCTAGAGTCGCACATGTATGCATTTATTATTATACGGGATTTATATAGCGCCAACTGTTTGCGCAGCGCTTTACATCAGGGAAGACAGTACAGTCACAATACAATTCAATACAGGAGGGATCAGAGGGCCCTGCTCAATAGAGCTTATACACAGTGGTAAATGACAGCTCACTCCCTCTCTCCTCCTCCATGCCCACTAACTAGCTAAACACAATGGGGGCAGGATATTACATGTAGATTAATGGTGGCTTCACGTCCCTCTTTTTCTAAGAAAAAAATGCATGCCTGATTTTGGTGCATTGGCATAAGGGGCTCCTTATCCCCATGCACATTCACACAATGCAGTACACCTATCTGAATATGCCCTAAAAGATAAACTGAATTCACTAAAACCTGGTATACATTGATTGCTTTCACAAATTCACCACAAATCTCATGCTTCTCAATGGGTCACAAGTCTTTTGCCAATGTAACCCTTATGACATGAGAACCCCCCATTTCCATGCTGGACAATCTCCCCTCTCCTCCCATTTATTTTTCTCTTTTCCCTCACCTCTTTAGGATTCCCATATTGTCTACTGCTGATTGCCTAAGCCCATATACAGTGCTCAGCATAGTTAAGTAAACCCCAACAGATTTGTCAGATAACCTTTTACTTTAGTTTTAGAATCAACATTTTCTATTGGACACTATACTACAAAATACTCCCAAGTGTGGCCTTTGATTAAAACCAAGATTTGTTAATTTGCACACACAAATAAGTATTTTTCCTAACAAATTAATTCAAGACCATGTTGCAAAAATGAATACACCCCAATGAAAGTTAGTGAGGTTGAAAAAAGACACAAGTCCAACCTGTGTGTGCTTTTATGTCATTATTACATTGTATATCCCTGTATGTTAAGGTCGTTTAGGTGCCTATCTAAGGCTGGATTCACACCTATGCAGTTTTAGTGCTTTTTGCATTTTTCAGATTTGTACTACAGTCCATTTAACATGGTTTCCTATGGAACATGTTTTGTAGTGCAAATCTGCAAAAAGCACTAAAAATGCATAGGTGTGAATGCAGCCGAATAGTTTTTTTGAAATTATCTATGCTCCCTGCAAAAACGACTGCTTGTGGAAGGGAATTCCACATTCTTACCGCTTTAAGGGCCAGTTCACACCAGACGCAGTTCTGTGTGCTTTTTTTCTGCACAAAATGCATGCACAGTGTTTTCCATGTATTCCAATGGCTCTAGTCTAGTTGACACCATGCAGTCAGTTTCCACACTGGAAACTGACTGCATGCTCTGAACTAGAGCCATTGGAATACATGGAAAAGACTGTGCAGAAAACATGCACACTAAACTGTACGGAACTGCGTCTGGTGTGAACTGGCCCTTGGAAGCATTAGGCAACAAAATCCTAATTAAAAAGAATTCAACTACAGGTGAGTCTAATTACCGTATTTATCGGCGTATATCGCGCACTATTTTCCCCTTAAAATAAGGGGAAAATCGTGGGTGCGCGATATACGCCGATAGCTGCTTCCCGCGCTCGGTTGGAAATCCTGCGCCGACATATACCGAGTGCAGTACACTCGGGTACATTCGGCCAGGCTCGGCTTCGCTCGTGCTGACGCATAAATGTCACAGAGCGTGAGCGCGAGCTAAGCCGAGCCTTGCCGAATGTACCTGAGTGTACTGCACTCGGTATATGTCGGCGGTGGCGTTCGAACTGAGCGCGGGAAGCGGGGACCCGACGTGAGGCGCGCGCTGGAGAAGCCGGGAGGACACTATCGAGGCCGCAGACGGACGCCGGACCGGACGATGGACGAAACTGTAAGTAATAAAATCATATAACTTTTTTTTTTTTTTACAGGAATTTCGGGGGCAACATTAGGGGTGCGCGGTATAAGCGGGAGCGCGTTATACCGCGATAAATACGGTATTCATTATACAGGTGTCCAGCAGACAGTTTATTATAAAAGGGCATTACTTAACAAAGAACACCCCTTTCCATTTCATGCTGTCAGAAATAGCAGGCCGTCCACGGAAGTTAACACCTCGACAAGAGCGTCTTCTAATTAGAAGGGTTAAAGAAAATCGCCATGCAAGTTCACTGCAGTAAGCTAAAGTAGTAGAAAGACAAACTGGGGTGATTTTTTCCCGTGACACAATACGGAGTACACTAAAGAGGAATGGCATGGCATGGGTGTCGTCCATGAAGGAAGCCTCTAATAAAGCCCATGCACAAAAAGCCTGCCTAGATTTTGCCAGGGCCCATGCTAAAAAAGACTACTGGCACTCTACTCTAGAGCAGGGGTCTCCAAACTTTTCAAACAAACGGACACTTTATTGTCCTTCAGACTTTAGGAGGGCCGGATTGTGGCCAACAGGGGCAGGAAATGTCACGGGCATCCAGCATCAGTGAGAATAAATATGGCCTCAGGTTTGGTGGTCAATAGGAAGAGAAGTATTCCCCCTATTAGTAAGAGGGATAGTATTCCATCATTGGTATCAGTGGAATATATAGTGCTCTAGAGGGAGGAATAGTGCCTCCTATCAGTGGGAGGAATTTTGCCCCAAGGGCCGGATAAAGGCTAGCAAAGGGCCACATCTGGCCCACGGACCGCAGTTTGGAGACCCCTGCTCTAGAGTGACGAGACCAAAATATATATATATTTTTTTTTAACTGATAGCTTTAAAACTATCGTGTTGCAAAGGAGAGGATTACAAAGAAAATGCATGGTGCCTACAGTGAAACATGGTGGTGGCAGTGTCCTGTGGGGCTGCATGAGTGCTGCTTGTGTCGGCAAGCTGCATTTTATTGATGGTATCATGAATTCACAAATGTACTGCTCTATATTGAAAAAGAAGATGCTACCATTACTCTGTGCCATTGGTCATCATGCACTTTTCCAACATGACAATGATCCAAAACACACATCTAAGGCCACTGTTGCATTTCTGAATACGAACAGGGTGAAAGTGATGTAGTGGCCAAGTATTTCTCCTTATCTGAACCCAATGGAAAATCTATGGGGAATTCTGAAGAGCCTAGTTGAGCATTACTCTCCATCTAGCATGCAAGCTTTAAAAGCGGTAGTTTTTGAAGAATGGAAAAAGATAGATGTTGCCATTTGCCGCCAACTTGTTTATTCAATGCCTAGAAGACTTGGTGCTGTCCTTACAAATCATGGCGGTCATACTGTTGTGGAAATTAAGGTGCGCTATTGCACAATTAACTTCGCTTGTGCTAATAGGCACACTTTTCAGCTCTTTTGGAAAATGCAATTGAGTGCACTTATGTTTACCCAATAAAACAGACGCTATAGTTGTTCTCAAATTCCTCAGACCGTCCTGGGTTGTTATGGGAGCTTTGTTTTATAGGACTTTGAACAGGGGTAACCAAAGGGGCTTGGTGACTATACAGTTGAGCCAATCAAGCCCAGGCATTCCTCCAAACCGTAGGTGTTATACAAAACTCAACCAATGAAAACACATGTGTATATTCAAAAAGAACAATGACTAGGGGAGTGTCTGGGCTTGCCCGTGCAGGCCAGTGTGTGCAACTTCCCGCCCTTTGTACCTGAAAACTGTGCTTCTACAGTTAATAAATGAACCCACGTGTAGTGAGATTGGCACCTAAGAAATCGTGAACGCTGTTCCGACCAAGCTCGCGCACACATTCCCGCTTCTACCATTGGAGTGAATCCTTATTCTGCATTGTTCAGCAAATTATGCATAGCTGGATTATACTACCGTTCCTATGGACGTGAGGCTATCTGCAGGGACATGCTCATGGTCCTTCTACATGGGGCTCAGGCACACAGAAAGACATTGGCGTACATCCCTCCGCAAAAGCAGATAGATATAAAATTGATAATGTCTTTGCAGAGCGAACATATCCCCAGCAATCAAACAAGTCTGCGCATAACACAGGGGCCCTCGCTGGCGGACATATCTTCACAGGACGAGCACCTCGCTACATCCACAGGAAGCTTTTCACTGCCAATGGTCCTTCACCAGTGCCGGTTCACTCCAGATCGCTCTTATGAGCGAGCCGCAAGTAGAACTAACACTGGAAGACACTGTGACAAGACATGTTGAATACATCTTAATAACATTTCTACAACAATGTAAAATACTAGATGTAGTAGTTTTTGTTGTGTTGTGTATTCGTATTTGCATCAACTAGTATGAGTAAAATGTAAGATTGAGTAAGATTTTGTAATATAAGTTAGATTAATAACCTTACTTTCACGTAATGAACTAAACAAATGTTATATGAAATTCAGTTTTGTCAACATTTTGAAAATTGTTCTTGTGTTCATTGAGATGGTGAATAAAATCATACTTTTCAAAAGGGGTGTATTCATTAAAGCGGTGGTTCACCCTGATGAAACATTTTTTTTTTTTTATAGCATTAAATTAGGCATAGTAGCGCGAGCTACAGTATGCCTGTATTGATTTTTTTATCCCCGTACTCACTGTGCAATCCTCTATAGAAGATTCCAACTCCCCGCGGGGAATGGGCGTTCCTATCAAGAGGGAGGATGATTGACGGCCGGCTATGGCACGTCACGCATCTCCGGAAATAGTCGAAATAGGACTCGGCGCTTCACGGCGCCTGCGCATAGTCTGTGCGCAGGCGCCGTATAGCGCCGTGAAGAGCCGAGACCTGTTCCGGCTATCTTCGGGGAGAGTGACGTGCCATAGCCAGCCGTCAATCATCCTCCCTCTTGATAGGAACGCCCATTCCCCGCGGGGAGTCGGAATCTTCTATAGAGGATTGCACAGTGAGTACGGGGATAAAAAAATCAATACAGGCATACTGTAGCTCGCGCTACTATGCCTAATTTAATGGTAAAATGTTGTTGGTGTGGGTGAACCACCGCTTTAATGCTGCAGTGTATATACAAAACATATATAATCATAATAGCGATGGCAGCTCTTTCCTGTTCCAGAGTTTGTAGAATAAAACTAGAAAATACACCATACCGGAATTTGGCCCCTGCCCCTCACTGAGCTTTTTTTTGGCGGCGCCTCTCCACCTATTTCTTCAGCCATGGTCCACAGGCCCGCCCCTGCTCCTCTGGACCCTGGCCTAAAGACAAATAGTGGTGGCAGCGACTCGCTTCCTCATGCCAGCCATGGTCCACAGGTATATGGGCAGGCTAGGGTAGTATATGGACAGGCTAGGGTAGTATATGGACAGGCTAACTGTTCCCCTCTGTACCCCCCACCCACATATCAGTTCATCTCTGTACCCCCCTGCACATCTGTTCCCCTCTGTACCCCCCCAACACATACATCAGTTCCTCTCTGTACCCCCCCCCCCCTGCACATATGTTCCCCTCTGTACATAATGCAATGCACTATAAACTTAACAGCAGAGTAAAAAAATATATATATATTATTTCATGTGACTGGGTGCAGCACTGAGCATGCTGCCTGTTCTACCACTATACCTAAGCCAGCGGCGGTGGTGGCCTGGCCTCCAGGAGAGCGGCGCTGCTGCCTGTCCTATAGAAGATCTCTGATGGTCCAGAAGGAGGGAAAATTGCGGCAAGCCTGAACTTGCATGCATAGCATCCATCTCACCCGCCCCGACCGGTTCCATCTATCATGCAGACACTTCTGGCCGGCTGCTCTTTGTCCCTTTGCCCTTTCTCCCCTCCTCTTCTCACTGCCACTGCTAGGTGCGGCACTGCAGGCTGGGGATAGAGTGGTTTCACAGGCGCAACCGCTCCCTTGCCTGGCGCCATAAGGTGCATATGCTGCCTTATGGATGTTGATGCCAGTCCTGCAGGTATTTTAAAAATCTGAATTCCCAGATAGTGGTTTGGGAATCTGGATTTTGACACCCCCCCCCCCCCCAACCTGTTTTTTTATTTCCCGTGCATGTCCCCCTCGGATCTACAGCGACTGCACTTGCAGTGCACTTGTACAGCAAAGTGGATTTGCCTTTCGTAAATAACCCCCATTGTGTCTGGAAACCATAGGGTTTTTGTATATATTCTAAGTGATATAATGAGTGAAATAATAATTTGCTTAGTTTGCTTAGCTACAAAGATGTAAAGAATTCTAAATATATGTATCATTATAATTGGTTAATTGAAACATGTAATTTGAACATGTACCCCTTATTGGTGGAAAATGATTAATAATGCCCATCTCATCCTGGTTATTAAAATCATGTACAAGCCAAAAATAAATGAACATTGTATAATAAATCTTTTTTGAGTCACCTTTTGTATACGCTTTTCCCTGCGCAGACTTGGGTGTGACTAATGGAGTGATGCCGGCAATAAGGTAATTAGATGATAATAATAGGGAGGATAGTCAGGACTATAAGTTATAGGTAAAAAGGAGCATCCTAACAATTTTTGGTTGCAGAAGTGTACATAGCAAGTTAGAACTTGGCTACGGTATTTTGGGGAGAGTGCAGCCACTCATTGGTGACAGAATTGGTTAAGTCCTAAGTTGCACCTAGGTTGCCCACCCCTACAGGACAGACGTCTTAGGTGCTTTGGTAGCACGTTGAAATGTATACACACAAATAGTATCACTGGTAGCATTTTAGAAGCTTATTAGTACTGGTTGGTAGGTAGGGAATATTTATATTCATTGCATACTGTTTGGTGTGGCAGCTTGGGGCTTTTATATTGTTGTGCCCAGGTTGGCCTTAAAGTGGAGGTTCACCCAAAAAATACATTTTTAACATTACATTCAGCCGAGTTGTCCTAATGACAATCGGCTGTTTTTTTTTTTTCCCGTACGTACCGTATTTTCACCGCCGCTTTTGGGTATGTCTTCTGCGGGACTGCGCGTTCCTATCTGATTGACAGACTTCTGACCATCGTATACTACGCGTCACGAGTTGCCGGAAGAAGCCGAACGTCGGTGCGCAGGCGCTGTATAGAGCCGCACTGACGTTCGGCTTCTTTCGGCAACACGTGATGCGCTGTATGCGACGGTCGGAAGCCTGACAATCAGATAGGAACTCCCAGTCCCGCAGAAGACATACCCGGAAGCGGCGGTGAAAATACAGTATGTACGAAAAAAAACAAGAAAAAAACAGCCGATTGTCATTAGGACAACTCGGCTGAATGTAATCTTAAAAATGTATTTTTGGGTGAACCCCCGCTTTAAGCATTCCTGGGAATGCAGTGAAAAGCTGTTTTTTTTGGGGGGGGGGAGGGCAGCAAACAGTATGCCACCCCCCGGTCGGTTGGTAGCACTTACCCCATCACTGGCCTCCCATTCTCCTGGTCTCCACGGGTAATATCACAGGAATTGCGGTGGCTTCATTCGCTGTTGTAACACACCTGGGTGGGCTCCGCTCGCATTGTCTGTGACCTGAGCCCACCCTATTTTGAAGCCTAGTAGAGCCTCTAGCTCTAATAAGGTGCTTAAAAAAAACCCTGGCCACTGTAAGTCATGCGCCCGGTGCTATGCATGAATCTATCCATTGCATATAGGGATGGCCTGGAGAGAGGAGGCGGCGCCTGGGTACCACTAATGGACGAGCAGCCACTGGTGAAAAGTGTACACGTCCATTGGTAGCATTGGTGCTCAGGTGAGAAGCCCGGGCAGGTAGCGATTTAGTCAGAAATAGGGACAAAAGTAAATTAGTAATCTAAATTACAATTCAGTTTAATGCCATATGGTTCTCTGTGTGTTACTGCCAGATTAACACCATATAGTTTTGCGTGCGTTATTGCCTGTTTAACGCCATATAGTTTTGCGAGCATCACTGCCAGTTTAACGCCATATAGTTCTGTGTGCGTTACTGACAGTTTACTGCCATTTACTTCTGTGTGCGTTACTGCCAGTTTAACGCCATATAGTTTTGCGTGCGTTAATGCCAGTTTAACGTCATATAGTTTTGCATGCGTTTCTGCCAGTTTAACGCCATATAGTTCTGTATATGTTACTGCCAGTTTAACGCCATATCGTTTTGCGTGCGTTACTGACAGTTTAACGCCATATAGTTCTGTGCGTCACTGTACGTTTGGCGCATTATATTGTATCTGTGGAGTGTGTCTGTGTAGTGTGAGTACTCAAACTAAAGGGCACCAAACACCTCTTTACATTGATTAAAGGGCATCTACGTACAGATTTCAACTTCTCCTTTACATTTGCTTATAAGCACCGCCCCCTCCCTCCCAATAATGTCTGGGAGGACAACAAGGAGAGGCAGACGTTCCCTTGACACTGTAAGGGGGCCAGCAACAAAAGTTTCCACAGACAAAAGAGGACGTGGTGGTGGTCAGTCCTTAGGCAGGGCATCATTTCCTCTGTTTAGTTTGCCTGTGCTATCCAGCCACAGCATGCAGAGGAGGTGGTGGACTGGCTTACTAAACCTTCCTCATCCTCCTCATCCTTTGTCACACAAGCAGAGATAAGTGTGCAGTCCCCTGCAGTTGCCAGAGTGGATAAACCTGCCTCCTTGTCCACATCTATTCCTGCCATAGCCCTAACATTAGCCATTGAGGAGTCAGCTGAGTTATTTGACCACAGCATCAGTCACTTGCTCCTTGATGATGCCCAGCCATTACTGTATTAAGATGCTGGTTCTGAGGTTGAGGATGACAGAAACATGAGCCTAGAGAGAGGGGGGAATACTGGTAGACAAATTGGCATTTATGTTTCCCAAGCCGCAGCGTATTGACAAGTTGTCTCCAGTGGTAATGATGAAGATGGAGGAAAGTCTTCCCTTGGTAAAGAATGGAGCGTTGGAGAAGGCGTCCGCCTAAGTGAGGCATTGCAATTTTTTTTTAGTCCTTGCCACTCAGGGCTGTCAGCTTCCACATCCCATCGGCAGCGTCTGCATCACATGGTGGACGATTACCTCGGGGCCAAAACAGGGATGGAGAGCTTTTCAGCTGACGATCCACTTGTTTACTCTGTCATAATAATAGACAACTGGCCAGAACTTGCCCAGTATGCTATTGAGTTGTTGGGCTGCCCTGCATCCAGTGTGCTTTCAGAACGGGTATTTAGTGCTGCAGGAGGTTTCGTTACTGATCTTTATGCATCTGTCCACAGACTCCGTGGACCTTTTGACTTTTATAAAAATGAATCCGTCCTGGATTACCAGCTTTGAAGCCCCTGATGTCCGATGTCACTGATTAAGTCTTTTTGGGATGTGGAATCTCTGCAGGATTCGAGGCTGCCTAGCTTTGAGGGTGTTCAATCATTTCATCTGGAAGAATGTTTTTGGTATAGGTTTCATGGGCACAATTAACACCCAAAGACCTATTTTTCAGAACCTGTTTGACAGGTGCATATCATTGCAATTTTTTACATCAAGGCAAATTCTTTCTTACATCAAGATTATATCTATAGGGTTACGGTGGGAAGCCACCACTGACACCCAAAGACCAATTTTTCTGCACCTGTCTGACAGGTGCATATCATTGCAATTTTTTACAGCAAGGCAAATTCTTGCTTACAAGATTATCTCTATAGAGTTACGGTGGCAAGGCGTCACGACACCCAAAGACAAATGGATGCATATCATTGCAATTTTTTACAGCAAGCCAAATTCTTGATTTCATCAAGATTATCTCTATAGGGTTACGGTGGGAAGGCGCCACGACACCCAAAGACCAATTCTAACGCACCCGTTACTTCTATCCAAAGTCAAAGTGACACCAGAATGTATCCAAAAAATCTCTAATCTTGTTCCCAGTGCACTACATTGTGGCCTCATCATACACACTGGCTCCCTAATTGTTAGCAAAATAAAGGCAACTTACAGGAAAAAAAAAAAAAATTTTGGCTTTATAAATTAAATTATTGCTGCAGCAGATTCTAGACATGGTACAGATCTGGCACTTTACAGTTAGACTAAGTGGACCCTCCAGGCACTATATTAGAAGGAATTTTTCATTTTTAGGCTTTCACTTTCAAAATCCAAAAAATCACTGCTCATTTAAAAAAAAAGTTCACAACCTTTTTTTTTTTTTTTCGAACCCATTGATTTTAGTGGGGTTCGTTATTTCGGGTCCGAACTTTTGTGGTGTACGAAAGTTTGGGTCCGAACCGAACAGGAGTCCGTTCGGCCCATCCCTAGCGGTTTAAGGGGATAAGGCAGTGCTGGAAAATAATGGTGGTCACACAAAATATTGACACTTTGGTCCCAATTTGGACATTTTCACTTTGTACTCACTTTTGTTGCAGACGGTTTAGACATTAATGGCAGTGTTGTGTTATTTTGAGGGGACAGCAGATTTACACTGTTATACAAGCTTTACACTCCCTACTTTACATTGTAGCAAAGTGTTGTCACATGAACAGATATAATAAAATATTTTCAAAAATTTGAGGGGTGTACGCACTTTTGTGAGATAATGTGTGTGTATAAATATATGTATATATATAATGTGTGTGTGTGTGTGTGTGTATATATATATATATATATATATATATATATATACTGTATGTATATGTATATGTAGTGTAGGGGGACAAATATTTTATTACTAAGTGGGCGGTCTCCTCCAGGAATGTCCGTGTACTGAGAAGTGATAATTTATCACTGCTTATTAAATGGACACCTCGTGTTTCAGTGAATTTCTGGTACTTTAATCCTGTAAAGTTTCACGAGATTCCAGTATGTAATGTCCTTCATGGTTCATTGCTCAGTCCAACTCAAAAGTTCTCCAAAAATTCTCCCGCTTCTGGTAGCCATGTCTTTCCTTATTGTCCTTCCCCACACATCTCTTGTCCGACCACATGTTTCTTTCAAAAGACTCCAAGCCCCTCCCACCAACTTCCTGCATACCAACTTCCTCTGCTCAGCTCCAAAACCTATCCAACTGGTTTATTTACATATCAATGGAGGGGGGATACGTGGCTTTTCTGCAAACATTTACTCTTAGCAATAATATAGAGTTAGATTTTTATCAAGACAATACAAGTGGCCACAGCAACACATACCACCTCTCGACTTTATAGCATAATATAGGAAACTTCAACATCTCTTAAAGCCTTTTATCCAGGAAAGGATGAAATAAACCCACGTATTGTGAATGGGAGGAAAAAATTCCCTTTCGCCCCCCGTATCTTCTGGGCTGTCACACTTTTGTTTTGTTGTCCATGAAAGCTGCAACATTGAGCAGGGTTAACAATGTCTTTGGCAGTTTGTGTAAAAAAAGTCCCAGATGAAAGTCTCTTGTCCTCTTGGTCATAAGAAAATGCTCAGATGAAAGTCCACTACAATTCAGCCACCATTAGGAACTCATCCGCATCTTTCTCAGGCTCTCTTCTGGTCTGCCTCTTCCCATCTAGTATTGTCATCTGCTCTACCTGCTCCACCTCTCGATGCTCAGTACCTGAAAATCGCAAGAGACAAAGCAGATTATATGTTCCTTCCAACTGTGCCACAAACATAGCTCACTGACTATTGTAGAGTGCCCACTGTTGCCTTGAAAGACTTTCACAGAAAGGCACTGACTTCCAACATAACGAATAAACTTGCATTTCTCTCTGTGCTGTCCTGGGAAGAACACAGGCCTGCTGTTGTCCAGTCTTCACAGCTTGGCACATTTTTGAAAAATGCCCCATTTTATGGCAACAGAAACACTTAATGTGACTGAATCTACCATTCCCAATTACTTGCTTCCACTACAAATGGCCATAGCAACACATTCAACCATTAAGCCCCATACACACTATCAGTTTTCCTGCAGGTTTTCTCTTCAGGTTTACCAAAACCATCTAATATGAGGTCAAACCTCAAGAGTTTTAATTTGTATGCAATCAGGCAGGCCCTTTCACTACATGGTTTTGGTAAACCTGAAGAGAAAACCTGCAGGAAAACTGATAGTGTGTATGGGGCTTAAGTGTATGAAGCTTAAAGCGGATGTGCCATGGGAAAATAATATTAAAAGCCAGCAGCTACAAATACTGCAGCTGCTGACTTTTAATATTAGGACACTTACCTGTCCTGGAGTCCAGCGCCGATCGCAGCAGAGGATGAGCGATCGCTCGTCTCTCTGCTGCTCCCCCCGCCATCCACGCTGAGGGAACCAGGAAGTGAAGCGCTGCGGCTTCACTGCCCGGTTCCCTACGGCGCATGCGCGAGTCGCGCCGCGCCCGCCGATTGGCTCCCGCTGTGTGCTGGGAGCCGAGTGTTCCCAGCACACAACGGGGGGGGCGACGGGATGTCACGGAATGCCCGTCTTTTGCCCGAGTATGCCGGGCCGGAAGTGGGTGCAGATACCTGTCTTTAGACAGGTATCTGCACCCCCCTCCCCCCTGAAAGGTGTCAAATGTGACACCGGAGGGGGGAGGGTTCCGATCAGCGGGACTCCACTTTAGGGTGGAGAACCGCTTTAAAGTGATTGTAATTTCTCGTTTAAAAAGCAAACAAAATAAGTTATACTTCCCTCCTCTGTGCAGTTGGGTTTGCACAGAGCAGCCCCAGGTCTTCCTCTACTCAGGTTCCTCTTCGCTGCTCCTGGCCCCTCCCTCCTGTCAAGTGCCCCCACAGCAAGCAGCTTGCTATGGGGGAACCCGAGCCGAGTCACAGCTCTGTGTATCCATTCAGACACGGAGCCCTGATCCGGCCCTCCCCTCTCTCTTCTAATTGGATAACTGACTTTGCCAGCCACGGGAGCCAAAAGGCGCTGCTGCTGTGTTTCGGTCAATCAGGAGAAGAGTCCTGGATGGCTAAGACCCTTTTGGACATCACTGGAGAGAGATGGGGCTCAGGTAAGTAATTAGGGGGTGCTGGGGAGCCTGCATATGCATAAAATGCATTAAGATAAAAAATCTTCTGCCTTTTAAACTCTTTTAAGTCTTGGTAAGCTGCAATATATGTTTAGTACAATTACCAGTTGCAAAGACATCACAAGATAGCCGGATGGTGCATGCATGTCTGACTTTCACCAGTTTATACTTTAAACAACTCTTTGGCAGGGAGTTTTGTGCAAGAGACCAGGGCCCGGATTCAGAAAGCTTTTACGCCGGCGTATCTATTGATACGCCGCATAAGTTTAGAGATGCGCCGTCGTATCTCTGCGCGGTATTCTTGAAGCTAGATACGCCTGAAATCTGGCTTCAGCCGACCGACGTAAGTCTTAGTACGCCGTCGTATCTTGGGTGCATATTTACGCTGGCCTGCTCGGGGCGCTTCCGTTGATTTATGCGTTGAATATGCAAATGACCTAGATACGCCGATTCACAAACGTAGTTCCGTCCGGCGCATCTATATACGCCGTTTACGTAAGGCGTCGGTCCGGCGTAACTTTACCCCTCATAAAGCAGGGGTAAGTCATGTTAAGGTATGGACGTCGGAAACGGGGCTGGGTGTAGGTTACGTTCACGTCGACTAGGCATTGAGCCAACGTATCTTGGGGAGTATTTGCGACGTGACTCTGAGCATGCGCCGTTCGATCGTCAACTCATTTGCATGGGGTCACGGCTCATTTCAATACAACACGCCCACTACCTGGATCATTTGAATTAGGCGGGCTTATGCCGGCCCATATA
This sequence comes from Rana temporaria, assembly GCF_905171775.1. NCBI lineage: Eukaryota > Metazoa > Chordata > Amphibia > Anura > Ranidae > Rana > Rana temporaria. The sequence goes on along the minus strand of NC_053492.1, from coordinate 401,892,430 downwards.
CGCTACGCCGCCTTAACTTCGGGCGCAAGTTCTTTCTGAATACGCTACTCACCTGACTAAGTTACGGCGGCGTACAGCATTTGAGATGTGCTACGCCCGCCTAAAGATACGCGATTCTTTCTGAATCCGGGCCCTAATCTCCAACAGACATGGTAGGTACTGTAGGTTTTTCATTTTGGAAAATCTTTGATGTCTGTGTTTGCTCCCCATACACATAGAGACTGTCTGCAATTTACCCAAAATTGGACAATGTATGATGTTTGCTCCACATGCTGAAGTGCATTATAAATAAAGTAAACATGTAGCCTACTGCATTTCAGACAAGCATAAATTCCAGACACAAGAATTTTCTTTGCTGTGTTTTTTCTCTTTACTATAAATCCTGCCCTGGATAGAAAGCATGTCTGCAACCCATATTACATATACTGTGATATTTAATCTGTTTTCACTTCTAATAAAGATATGCATTCCAGTGTCAATTTTCCAGCCTTCCTTTATAAAACACATATTACTGTGTACAGCTATGTGCTGAGCAGGTTTTATTAAAGGAATTCTCAATGTGCTGTTTGGGAACAGCAGCCAGAATATTCTCCGAAAGGAATAATTATTTCCAGTTGTCAGTGTTAAGTTCTACCTATTGCAAAGTGCTAATAAAAATATACTCTTATTGGAGTCTCTTTCTCTTTTATGGTATCTGCATGCCTAATTAGAAGCTGTTAAATCTGGCTAAATTACTGCACTTAGGTATCATGAAAGATCTGTACTTTCTCAGCCTATGAAATGCCATTACTGCTGACAAGATGAACAAGTATCAGTGTAAGCACTTAATTTTCTTATTGTTTGTTGAAAAATTGATGACACTTTTGACATTTAAGAAAGAAGGCAAGAAATGGTGAGGGATCAATTTATCAAAATTTCCAAATTATATAATGAAACAGTTAACGTAAAATAAGTTTTAATGACATTCCTGGATAAATATGCGGATGTTTGAGAATACTAACTAAATAATAAAACTAAGGGCCCTTTCATTTTTTCTGGCGGACCTGAACGGACGCTCCATACTTCTCTATGGAGCGACGAATGTCAGCAGTGACATGTCCGCTATCATCCGATCCGACCCGCTCTGCTAAATCCAGACAGATGGAAATCCTACTTTCCATCCGTATGGCGAATCGTATAGGATAAAAACGAACAGACGGTCCATTTTCATCCGATTCCCCCATAGAGGAAAGCGGAGATCTGACAGGTTTGTTTCTGCACAATGTGCAGAGACAGGCTAGTCATCCGCCGGCTCAGCTGGGATCAACAAAGCTATTCCTGCTAGTCATCCGCCCATGTGAAAGGGTCCTAAGGTGAAATAAACAGGGAGTGTAATATTCAGTCTGATGTTTCTTGAAGCTAAGAATATGTTGTTCATAGTTCTCAACATACTGTATGTATTTATTACCTCCCACCACTCGCTTTCCACATACCATTATATTGACCCTAACACCATACTTTCCAACTTTCCCAGAATGGGTGAGACCATCCCTAAATTCCTTTGAAATCTCAGCGTCCTGAAGATACAGGCTAAAGCCTCGTACACATGATTAGATTTTCCGCAGACAAAGCCTTGGATTTTTCTCTGAAGGGCGTTGGCCAAAAACGTGTCTTTCATTCAAACGGCCAACAAACACGAACGTAGTTACGTACTACGTGAAATTTCAGCTATTGAGCGCCATCCTTTGGGCACCCTCTGCTAATGTCGTGTTTGGTGAGCATTGATTCCGAGCATATGTGTTTGTACTTTGGACTTTTGTCTGACGGACGATTGGAAAATCCGACAACAGACCGATGTCCGCGGAAAATTTTAAAGCCTGCTATCCAACATTTGTCCGCGGAAAATCCGACAACAATTTTTCAATGGAGTGTACAAACGGTCAGATTTTTGGCCAACAGGCTGTCAACACACAAATCCTGTCAGGAAATCCAATCGTGTGTATAAGGCTTAAGGCTCGGTTCACACAGATGCAATAATTGCTCTGACTTTGGAGCACTTGTCGCATCAGAAGTTGGACCCCGTTCTGTGTAATGGAACCGTTCAAATCAGTGTGACTTGAGTCGCTCCGACTTAGAAAAAGGTTCTTGCACTACTTTTGGCCCGACTTGCATTGACTTCTGGCAAGTCATGACAAAGTCACGCTGGGGTCCGACTTCAAAGTTGCGCAGAAGTTGTGCAACTTTGAAGTCGCGGACAGTGTGAACCCGGGCTAAATCCCAGAGCCTATTTCCACCACTGGGCTCCACTAATCCCCCTGCCACACAGCCAGATTCTCCTTTTTTCTTTCCCTCTGTGCTGCAGGGGAATCTACAGTATCCTATCCCAGCGCCCCTTGGTTCTAATTTCTCTTCCTGTGTGCCTTTGCCACCGCTCTGATCCCCCCTGTGTGCCGCCTTCCACCCTTGCAACACTGACAGTTCTCCTCCTCGCTCACCAATGCTGCTGGGCACAGGGGTTCAGGATGAAGAACAGGGACTGGTAAATATTTGCTGTCCCCTTCGCTCCTGTGTTCATTCATAACTGAAGCATAGAAAACAATCAGCATGTGGATTGCTCTTCAGAGAGCATTTGACAGGAGGGATAGAGGCATTTGATTGCGTCCTTGCTATCTGCTTTAACCATGCACTAGCATGCCGCAAGTGTTTTTATTGTACGCAGTTGTGGGGCTCTTGCAGAGCAGCATCATTTACTTGAATGGGGCGCATTCGACAGGGGGTTTATTTCATGCAGTGGCTGTGAAGTGAGGCATGGTGGCCATAGAATTTCTATACCCCAAGGCACAGCCTCTGCATCTAAAGGGGGTACCAGTTGAGGCACCCAGGGGGTGTCACATTGTTCCCTCCCAGCCATCATAATTTAACCACACCTACCTTTTTAACCACACCCACTTTTTGTCAATGATAACAGAGAAAGCTGTGCTTTGTACATTGAGGGAAAATTGGGTCTATACAAAATAACCATTATTATGTATACAGTGGCCTGCTGGCTACCATAAAGCATGAAAAATGTCCAGAGCAAGACCATTGGTGTGTTGTATTTGGGGGCTTCATCAAAGTTTTGATAGGAGGCTCAGAGACTGGTGGTTACACCTCTGCAGATAATATCAGAACAAAATATGTGATTAAATGCTTTATGATGCTCAATGATAAATGATTTATGACAATGACACTAGAGGGTGCTACTAGATTAGTGCAGGCAAATTTATGTATGACTTTGTTATTGGGTCAGGGTTTACTGTAGGTCAGGCTGGGTGGCTCACAGAGGCAGGTCTCTGGTACCTCCACCCTGGGTGTGGAAGTTTGGTGAAACTTCTGGAAGTTAGTGAACGGAGGCCAGGAGGGCTGATCTGCATAATTGAGGGAACTTGGCCAATCCCCGGGCAGAATTCCTGGCAGGGTGGCTGAGTCAGCCCTAAAATACAATGAAGCCATCCCAGCAGAGGGGTCGGTGGAAGATGGAGTGCTAAGGAGGCTGTTGTGGCCCAGGAGGGGTCCCCTAGGCCTTGGGGGGGGGGGGCTCCTTCTTCCAGGCTGGGCTCTGGGTGGCTTAGAAAGATCCATTCAACATCATTGTTTTAACAGGATACTTGCATGAGAGCAGTGGGAGCAAGGAGGACAGAGTGAGTATATCAGCACACCCAGGGATTCACAAGGGGAGAGACTGCTATATGTAGCAAGCTTTCAAAGCACAGCACTGTGCTTAAACTTTACCTCTTGTCCTGGGAGATCTTTAGAGCAGCTGGGTGGGCTGGTAGACATGCAGCCAGGAGGGCTGGTAGTTTCCGCAGGCGATGGAGCTGGGAGCAGTTCTACAAGAGGAGAGAAGATACTCCTGCATGCAGCTTTTGTAAATTTTGTGCTATTTTACAAAGCGGCTGAAAGCTCCTAGTCCATAAGGGACACATATCCAAAACACTGGGGGCGGGATTCAGATACATTGGCGTATCTTTGAGCGGCGCGTAGCGCATCTCATATGCGCTACGCTGACGTAACGTAGAGAGGCAAGTACTGTATTCACAAAGCACTTGCTCCCATATGTACGCCAGCGTAACGTAAATGGGCCGGCGTAAGCCCGCGTAATTCAAAGTAGCAAGGCAGTGGGCGTGGTGTATTATAATGAAGCGTGACCCCATGTAAATGCATGGCCGATCGAACGGCGCATGTGCGCGCATGCTCAGAATCACGTCGCAAATACTCCCTAAGATACGTCGGCTCAATGCTTTCAACGTGAACGCAACCTACGCCCAGCCCCATTCACGTACGACTTACGCAAACGACGTAAAATACGATGCTGTTCCGACGTTTCCGACGTCCATACCTTAACATGACTTACCCCTGCTTTATGAGGGGTAAACGTATGCCGGACGTAAGCCTTACGTAAACGGCGTAGCTAAATCCGACGGGCGCAAGTACGTTCGTGAATCGGCATATCTAGCTCATTTACATATTCGATGCGTAAATCTACGGAGGCGCCCCTAGCGGCCAGCGAAAATATGCACCCAAGATACGACGGCGTAAGGAGACTTACGTCGGTCGTATCTTGCAAAATTCAGGCGTATATCAGTTCCTGAATAAGCGCATAAATACGACGGCGCACATTTGGACTTACGACGGCGTATCTGGAGATATGCCGTCGTAAGTCCTTTCTGAATCCGGGCCTGGGTGTTTCTAGCAAAGAGAGCAGTCTAGGATCTTTTCTCTGTACAGTACATAGGAAGCAAGTTCTCCTCATCTGTTGTTCTTCAAGTCAAGTTGGGCATCCCATCATTCCATAATCCCTATACCTTGTCCAAGTTTTTTTGCCCAATAAAACAACAAAAACAAGCCCATGGACTGATTTCTTGTGTCCTGATGGAAGTTGGAAATGCATGTTGCCTGACTGTGCAGGAACAGGGGAGCCAGTTACCAGCAGCCCTTGCAGGGGTTGTGCTACAATGAGAAAAACATCCTTTAAAGAGAAGTAGCAGTTATGCATTGGCCCTCGACCTAATAAGCTTAGAGCCAGTTATACTTCATATTCTTTAGCTTTTCCAAAAAAGCAACACTGGGATTGATTTACTAAAACTGGAGAGTGCAACATCTAGTGCAGATCTGCATAGAAACCAATCAGCTTCATTTTTTTGTCAAAGCTTAATCGAACAGCTGAAGTTAGAAGATGATTGGCTACCATTCATATCTCTGCACTCTCCAGTTTTAGTGAATTAACCCCATTAAAGCGGGAGTTCACCGATAAAACAATTTTTCCCCTTAGGCCCCATACTCACGAGCAAACATGTCTGCTGAAACTGGCCCGCAGGCCAGTTTCAGCAGACATGTTTGGTCGTGTGTGGGCGCGAGCGGGCCGAATTCCAGCAAACATTTGCCCGCCGGGCCTTTTCCCAGCAGACAAATATTCCTGGACTTGTTTTAAAACAGTCCGCTGGAATTCTGCCCGCTCGGACATGTACGGTCGTCAGTACAGACCTACCGTACATGTCCAGGCGCCCGCCGTCCCTCGCATGCGTCGAATGACTTCGACGCATGCGTGGAAGCATTTTAAAGGCGGGCCGCCCACGTCGCCGCGTCATTGTCGCGGCGACACCGCGTCATCGACGCGGCGACACCGCGTCATCGACGCGGCGACACCGCGGACACGCCCCGCGTATTGTTTACGCGCGGACTTCTGTACGATGGTGTGTACAACCATCGTACAGAAGCCCTCTGGCAGACATGTATGGTGAAAACTGTCCGACGGACCGCTTTCACCATACATGTTTGGTCGTGAGTACCCGGCCTAAGATGGATGCTCGTTTTGTCTAGGGGAATCGGCTAGTTGTTTTAAAATATGAGCTGTACTTACCGTTTTCGAGATGCATCTTCTCCGTCGTTTCCGGGTATGGGTCTTCGGGAGCGGGCGTTCCTTCTTGATTGACAGTCTTCCGAGAGGCTTCCGACGGTCGCATCCATCGCGTCACTAGTAGCCGAAAGAAGCCGAACGTCGGTGCGGCTCTATACTGCGCCTGCGCACCGACGTTCGGCTACTTTCGGAAAATCGTGACGCGATGGATGCGACTGTCGGAAGCCTCTCGGAAGACTGTCAATCAAAATAGGAACGCCCAGTCCCGCAGCCCATACCCGGAAGCTGCATCTCGTAAACGGTAAGTACAGCTCATATTTTAAAACAACTAGCCGATTCCCCTAGACAGAACGAGCATTAAGCTAAGGGAAAAAAGTGTTATGTACGGGTGAACCCCCGCTTTAAGTGTTGACCCTTGTGAGAAAAAAAATGTCTAGGATTTGGTAACGATTTGTCCCATATCTAATAACCACAACCAATGCATTAAATCCAGGGTATTGATCTACAGCCTGGGGCAGTGTACAATGTCTCTCCCATCCCTCTGTATAGATTTTAAAACACTGAACACACTTGAAAATTCCAGCCCTATTTATCCTAGAAGTTGGTGAGCCTAGAACAGGAAATTCCTTTCACAGACTTTGTCAGGATGATTAATATCTGTACAGATGATAACACTACACAACCATAATGCAGTGCACGCTACTGGATAAGGCACTTACCCTCTGACAGCTCAGTTACTCATGTTCTGATTCATGTAAAGCTGTTTCCTCATATTACTGACTGTATGAAAGAACTTTTATTGTCTTTGAGCCCTAAAAACATTTTAAGATCCAATTCCAATAATATGAGACTCCCAGGTCAATATAAATTTGAAAGCAGCCACAACATACAGCAGAACACAGAGGAAAAGAGAATGGTATTGTATAGCACATGGGATAGGAGGCTGTGTTCCCTATGAAATGCTAGGTTATTGTGTATTGACTGTATTATAGATGGATTGAATTAAATACTGTATTACCGCTCTCTTAGTGCCGGTTGACACAGGGGCAACCCGACTTACAGCATGACTTTGCAAGTCGATTTGGAGGTGACTTCAGTGCGACTTTGAGCAACTTACAACGCGACTTACCACTTGCTTACTGGGCACATATACCCCCCTCCTGCCCATCCGAAATTTCAGCTTCCGGCACTGCGTCGCTTTAACTGACAATTGCGCGGTCGTGCGACGTGGCTCCCAAACAAAATTGATGTCCTTTTTTCCCCACAAATAGAGCTTTCTTTTGGTGGTATTTGATCACCTCTGCAGTTTTTATTTTTTGCGCTATAAACAAAAAAAGAGCGACAATTTAAAAAAAAAAAACACAATATTTTTTACTTTTTGCCATAATAAATATCCCAATTCTAAAAAAAAAAACTATTCTTTTCTCAGTTTAGGCTGATACGTATTCTTCTAAATTTTTTTGGTAAAAAAAAAAAAAAATCGCAATAAGCGACTGGTTTGCGCAAAAGTTATAGCGCCTACAAAATAGGGGACAGAATTATGATTTTTTTTTTTTTTACTAGTAATGCCGGCGATCTGCGATTTTTATTGGGACTGCGACATTATGGCGTACACTTTTTTGGGACCATTCACATTTATACAGCGAACAGTGCTATAAATATGCACTAATTACTGTATAAATGTGACTGGCAGGGAAGGAGTTAACACTAGGGGGCGAGGAAGGGGTTAAATGTGTACCCTGCATAGTGTTTCTAACTGTGGGGGAAGGGGACTGACTGGGGGAGGTGACCGATCTGTGTCCCTATGTACAAGGGACACAGCATCGGTCTCCTCTCTCCCTGACAGGACATGGAGCTCTGTGTTTACACACACAGATCCACGTCCTTGTCTGTGTAACGGCCGATCGCGGGTGCCTGGTGGACATCGCAGCCGCCAGGCACGCGCACCGGCACTGCAGTGATGTGGCGGGCGCGCGCGCTCCCCCCAGACGTCCTCCCGGCAATTGAGAGCCACCTTGTGGTCCTCTTTTGGCAATAGGGAGGATACCAAGTGGTTAAAGTCGCCTCCAGGACAGGCGACTTTGGCTGTGGCCAATCACAGAATAATCAGCTCTATGGGAGGGAGGGGGTTGCCTGGGTAAACGTGGGGAGTACCTGGGTAAATTATTTTATTTTTCCTGTAAAGCCACTTCAATATTAGATGGAGATCTGACTTGGAGGCGACTTCCATTGAAACCTATGGGTACGAGTCATATAAGGAAAAAAGACTGCGCTAAACAAATATAAATGACATCAATAAAGATCAAAGGCAGCAATTAAAAGCGATAAACACAAAACACAAAAAAACACAAAAAAAATAAACTGCGCCAGTGAAACCAACCAGCACCAAAGTGCCAGTGCTTAATAAAGAAAAACAAAGTCTCTGAGCCCCAAGAATAGTAACATAATAGGGGTAATAAAATGTCCCAAGTAGTAGGTAGGGGATCAGGCAGGCCCCGCAAACAGGATAAAAACAGCACCACCGTGAGAATGACTTCTTGTGAGGAAACCACCACCTAATGGAAAGCCGCTTACCACAAACATGAGGTTCAAAAGCCTGTAAGAAACTCCATCCACGGACTAAGGCACCGGACCAAACAAAGACTCCAAAGATTAGATATCCAGGATATGATCACTTCCTCATAGGTAAACAGGTCTTGTTTGTTCCTTGGTCTTCATGGCAGTGTTTGGTTAGTGGAGCCTCTTGCTTAGGTTTTGCAGCCCTCGGCCTTCAAAAGGTTGGGCACCCCTGACTTACATCCTCCTTATCAACTGATGGTGCCATTGGTCGTTAGGCAGCTAGAAGGTTGTAATCTTGCACAATCGAAACCTGTGACTTTGTGTAACTAAAAGTCAGCCTTCATCCACACGCTGAATTGCATACAATTTTTGGGCAGTTGTGCCAAGGCACCTCTGAAGAAATCTCAAGGCAAACCAGGGTGCCTGGACAACCTGGTTGAAAAAGGCTGCTTTAAAGTGTTACTAAACCCAGGACACTGCATTCACGATATCTGGTCTCCCACAGTACACAGGACACTGGAAGGCAATCATTTTAGTAAATATAAACTGCTAAATACATTTTCTAATTAGCAGTCTGGTGAAGCTTGTAGGAGAAGTTTCCATGCTGCACTGAGCTGTCCTATGAGGCTGCTGGGCTCCTGACCCTCTGTCTGGACGTGTCTGGACAGTGCCGATTGTACTGATCACATGCACTCTCCTAAGAAAAAGAAAAAACCTCTCTAGTAATACTCACCAAACTGAGCATGTGCAGCCTGACTCCAGAAGCTCTGTTTTACCCGGACTTGTCCAGAGGGACAGTGCAGGGAGGGGAGAATCTGTGCATACAAGATCAAGCAGACTTTTTACACACTGCAGAGGATTATCCCCTTATGTTCCCCAGTAAATATAACAAGCATGCTTTACTACATATACAGACTGATTTTACTTTTGTGGGTTTAGTAACACTTTAAGCTTTAAAATTGTATATAACCCAAAGCCAAAAATGTAATATATTGCACCTTACAAATTTATTAGATATGGTGGCTGCATTAGTTTTAAATTTTGGGCTTTTTTCCTCTGTTTACACCTGGTGATCTGGCCAGTAACACATCTCCTGTATTATGTGTCACCACTCTGGATGAAGGAGCACCTTTGGACAACAGCATTGTCAGTCTGGGGGGGGAAGGGAGTATTACAGTAGGTGTACTCACAGATTTAAATACACTAACAAAACAAAGCCACAACTCAAACTAAAACTTTATAGGCAGCTACATAAAACAGTTTTTCTTCTTTTTAGGATAAAGATTTTATATAAATAAACAAATAAAAGTTGATCATTGTAAGCAACCCTGCCAGTGTTAAATAGTATGTCCTATTCCAGTCATTGATACATCTGCAAGAGCGCTTGTACTTTTGAAGAACTACAGACTTACTGGCAGGATCACCTTATCAAAATAGAAGAATTAGGCTGCATTCACACCTAGGCGTTTTCACGCCAGACGCCCGCCGCTATTGCAGCCTGCAATACGCTGGAGGGGTGATTTTACATTGTCGGCTATGGAGATGGTTCACATCTCCACGCCGAATGCCGAAACGCCTGAAGCTCAAAACAAGTCCCGGACCCTTTTTTTTGGGCGGCTTCGGCGTTCGGGCATAGCGGACAATGTAATCACCCCTCCGGCGTATGTTTCAGGCTTAAAAAACGCTGCGTTTTGTCGCGGCAAATCACGGTAAAATACGCCGCGTTCAGGTGTGAATGCAGCCAAAAAGCCTAAAGATTTTTTTTCTTTTCTTCTTTTCACCTGGCACCCCTGGTGGCTTACCTGGACTTGCGCTGCCCCACAAAATACCCTCCAGGTTTTCTGCTTTACTAAATGCCCTAGAACAGTCTTGTTCCAATTTATAAAAAAAGGAAGGAAAATACTGAGCCACCACACTTGATAAGTGAGATGCTGACACTACAAAAAGTGGTAAGGATCTAAGTGCAGCCTTAAGTAGATAGTGATATATGTAATAATGCAAACATATAAGTGACAGTGCACAATTAAACATTAATGACATTGCCTGCAAAGCAAGACTAGTATGCAAAATGGTGAGACAACATATACATAAACATATTGAGAACATAAATGTCCATTAAGCTGCATCAAGAGACACTTAGATGAGTCCAAAGTGGAAAAAAAGTAATTTTTCAAACAGCGCAAAGTGGGTGGATTCGGACCTCCAGCCAAGGACGACTGACAGAGGCGTGTGCTCAGTTCAGCAAGGTAACAATATTCACCATCAAATGTGCTACCACCACCAGTGAAGATAATAGGGGACACTTACCAAATGCTGTGGGCCACCTGCCGGCAGCAGAGAGCCAAACAAGCAGAACCGATGGGGTCTTTAACATCACAGGAACCAGCATGTGTATTGTACAGCAGTGCAGATTTGACATTAAAGCTTTCAGGGACCAACATCAAGAAAGCATAATGATCCAAGCTCAGCATATAGAGACTCATCCGCTCCACCAGTCAACAGGAAGGAGTCATACAGAAAAAAAAGATCACCACATAGCATAAAATCCTTGGCTAAAAATGTAATAAATTAACTACTGCACTTACATCAATGTAGATAAAAACAGACCTTTGTATAATTTGATCACAAGGAGAAGAACGCAGTGTTGTGGAGCCAACACTGTACATCGCAATGTTTCGTCTACCAAGACATCATCTGGGGTAATGTTCCAATTTATGTTCAAACTGTGCCTCTTCTATCATGTAGTTTCCATAAGTTCATATTGTACACAAGATAAAAACAAATAAATCCTTTGAACTAAAAAAAAAGTGATTGTAAGCAAAATTGTATCCAGTACTTTTAACAATAAGAGTAGTTAAATTGCATTATTTCAGTATTAATATTCAGCTTTTGGTATTGAATACATTATACTGTATCACCACAGGGGCTTTTTTTTCCCTTCAGAAAACAATTCATCTTTCCTCTGGTACCCAAGGCAAGGATGCCACAGTGTTCTCTCAAGCTTTTAGCTCAGCACCCCTAAAAGACGCAAACATAAAAAAAAAGGAAGGGAATAAACTAGTTAATAAAGAGTAAATAGGGATAACTTAGAGCCAGTTCACACTGGGGCGACCTGGGATCCGACTTTAAGTCGCCCCAAGGTGCCCCAAGTCGTGCGGTCGAGAAAATGAATGAGAGCCGTCTTAATACACACTACTGCAGTCGCTCCGACTTCAGAAAAGGTTCCTGTACTACTTCAATCCGACTTCTAGGTGATTTGTAGGCAACTTGTACCTATTGATTTCAATGGAAGTTGCCTCAGAAGTCGGATCACTTAACTGAAGCAACAATACAGGAAGATAACATACATTTCTCAGGCAAACCCCTCCCTCCCCCTCCCTCCCACAGAGCTGATTGTTGTTTGATTGGCCACTGCAAAGCCTCCTGTCCTGGAGGCAACTTGAAGCTGTCTTGTAAGTTGCCTCAGGTCGCGTTCTGATTCATACTCAAGTCGTGTCCAAGTTGCCTCCCAAAGTCGTGCTGGAAGTCGTGTTGTCCCTGTGTGAATGGGCTCTAAGACTCCATTCACACAGGGGCAACATGACTTCCAGCACGACTTTGGGAGGCAACTTGGACACGACTTGAGTATGAATGACAGCGCGACCTGAGGCAACTTACATGGCAGCTTCAAGTTGCCTCCAGGACAGGAGGCTTTCCAGTGGCCAATCAAACAACAATCAGCTCTGTGGGAGGGAGGGGGGAGGGAGGGGTTTGCCTGAGAAATGGATGTTCTCTTCCTGTATTGTTGCTTCTGTTAAGACAGTGATCCGACTTCTGAGGCGACTTCCATTGAAATCAATGGGTACAAGTTGCCTACAAGTCGCCTAGAAGTCGGATTGAAGTAGTACAGGAACCTTTTCTGAAGTCGGAGCAACTGCAGTAGTGTGCATTAAGATGGCTCTATTCACTTACATTGATTTTCTCATGCAGCGTGACTTGAGGTAACTAGGGGCGACTTGGGGTGACTTGAAGTCGGATCCAAAGTTGTCCCTGTGTGAATGGGCTCTTACATTCTAACTACATATTATAAGACTGATAAAAAGTAGGGTTAATTACAAACTGTATTCTGTATCCTGTCCCTTTTATAAAGTAACTATAGTAATGTTTCTGCAAGAAAGCATTTTTTTAATTTTACATATGAATGACATTTAAAAAAAAATAGTCAGTGACGACACTTTATTTTATAAAAAATTCAAAAAAAATCTATCCTATTATTTTTGCATACAAACAAACAGTATATAGGAAATGTGTTGTTTAGCTTTGCTGCCTCACTTTTTTCTATGCAGCCTGTTACAACTGAGTAAAGCTATTTATAACGGATGTGTGCTTGAAAGACCTATTAAAATATGTTGGTTTTATGGGCCCCAAGCACCCAACTAAAACTTTTTGTGGCGGTTCTGTTGTCCCACTCTCAAGGCCAATTCAAGTGATTCAAACTCATGCATGAACAATGCTCTCATCGTACTATGTTATTTTAAGAAATGCCCATATTTATTCAGAGCTATGTTCTAATTGAATGAGTACAATTTTACTGTTCTCTATTTTTTTTAGCAACCCAAAACTTGTAAATACTTTTTTTTTTTCAAATTTCGTTGGTTTATGTTAAGTCATGCTTTACTAGAGACACCCTGGTGACTGTGAAAAACATTGATACCGTACAGATTCACCGTTCACATTTGGCTCTTTTCATTGGATGCCAACAATTAAAAAGATCTGAATCATGGCTGTAATAATTCCACCAGTTTAGGCTGATCCTACTGTTGGAACGCCCATCCCAGGTCGTATTTTACTGTATTGTTGTAAATAGACTGAGTGTATCTCTATACATTTTACTGTATATCTATAAAGGAAAACAATCATGAGTACATTTTCAACTGCATAGATTAAATAAAAAGGTTTTAAAATGATATCATGCTATGGGATACAATCTTTTCTCTGCATATAGATGAGACGGAGGGGCTGAGCTTGTAAAGCGCAAGGAGAGGAGAGTCACATAAAAGCGTGGATCTGGGATCTGCTATACAGTGGCATATACTGTGAAAGTGAGATACCCCCTCGAGTGGAAAGAGGTTTGGTGAGTGCAGCACCATAATGGGAGCATTATAAGAAGCACAAGCACAAGCATAAGCTTATGGAAAATACAAATGAAGAGCACCTGTCACTTGATTTATGAATAAGGACTATTTGTGTATTTTTTTTTTCACAAGAAAACTATTTGTGTATTTACCAAGGACTGTTTACTCAAGACTGGTCAATTGCTAACACAAGAGCACCAGTCACTTTATTTATAATTAATGTTCACGTATTTTGCACATGGTTTAAGGTCCATTTCTATTTATATGTGGGTTGAACTTTATGAATATTTATATATTGCATTTATTCTTATTTTTATTTATTAATGTCCATTTATTATTTTTATTTTGAATAACAAATTATTTGTATTATTATTTTGGGAAGGTGACATGCTGACGTATGACGTGACGATCCGAGCGGAACGGGCATTCGAGTAAGCCGGCCGGCTTTACATATTGTTCTATGCTTTTATCCAACTGCAATTCTGTAAGTGTAACTTTTAATAAATTTAAGAGGATTTCTCTACATACTTCACTATGTGGGCTCTTTCATTCCCTTTTGGTAACTGTCGTTGATGGGACATCTGGAGGATCTATAGGACACCCAAGTCAGCAGCTGAGTTTATCAAGGCCCTGGCTAGGGTTTTTAGCCATAAGCTGATCAAAATGTGTCCTCTGGTAAGCCTTCATTTTATAAGGTGATCTGGTGATGGTGTTTAATTCAGTCACAATCAACTTTTTTTTGCATGTGCTGCTTTGTCATACTTCACTATACGATTTTTATTCCATGGATACATTCAACTTGCCGCTGATCCTCCTGGAGGGTTCCCCTATCCATCTGCAATTGGTGTTGTCTTCACAAAGGCCCTGGCTGGAGTTTACAGCCGCAAGCGAATCATGCTTGCCGTCTGGTAAGCCTCCATCTTTTTAAGGTGTATTTTTGGTGGTGGCATTCAGTCTATAATATATTTAGGACCTCCTATCATCAGGACTGTTTTCATCAATTATCACGAGATTTGGATTTACATAATAACTTCAAGTGATTTTTGGCTTGTTTTTTTTTGCCATTTGAACTTTGCTTCATAATTGAACCCTGTTTCACAATTTGTTTCATATTTGAACTTTGCTTCACATACTTTGGACACTATTCATATTAACCTCTGTGGTAAGGGCTACTTTATCCACATATGGTCCCTGTTAATTCACTGTGTTAGTTTAGCTTTATTATTGTTTACAGCGCAACTTCATTCCTTTTCTCAATTATTTGCATATAACACAGATTGATTAGTTGCACATTAAAAAACACTAGTCACTTTTATTTTTACCTGTTTACACTAGGTATAGGGGGCCAGATCCTCAAAAGAGATACTCCGACTTAACTGCTGTTCAGTCTGTGTGTAACTTTGGAAACGATCCTCAAAAGGCTTTTTCCAAAGTTAGACAGAAGATCCGGCATGTGTAATTGAATTACACTGCCTAATTTTAGGATGCAGTACCGCATCCGCCGCTGGGGGCATTTCGAGTCGAAATGCCGTTGCTAGTATGCAAATTAGCACTTAAGGCGATCCACAAAGCTTTCTAGCTTCCTTTTTGCGCCGTAAGTGTTATTTTGCAAGTGTAAAATTAGGGCTCGTTTTACAAAGTGTAAAGTTAGTCACACCTTGTAAAGGCCCATTCCAGCGACGGCATTTGGTATGCTTTCCCGAGGGAGAACTCCACGTCAATTTGTAAAAAACAAAACCGGCATGGGTTCCCCCCCAGGAGCATACCAGGCCCTTAGGTCTGGTATGGGTTGTAAGGGGACCCCCCCTACGCCGAAAAATCGACGTAGGGGGTCCCCTACAATCCATACCAGACCCGTATCCAAAGCACGCTACCCGGCCAGCCAGGAAGGGAGTGGGGACGAGCGAGCGCCCCCCCCCCTCCTGAGCCGTGCCAGGCCGCATGCCCTCAACATGGGGGGGTTGGGTGCTCTGGGGCAGGGGGGCGCACTGCGGGCCCCCCCACCCCAGAGCACCCTGTCCCCATGTTGATGAGGACAGGACCTCTTCCCGACAACCCTTGCCATTGGTTGTCGGGGTATGCGGGCGGGGGGCTTATCGGAATCTGGGAGTCCCCTTTAATAAGGGGGCCCCCAGATACCGGCCCCCCACCCTAAGTGAATGGATATGGGGTACATCGTACCCCTATCCATTCACCTGGAGGCAAAAAGTAAAAGTTAATAAACACACAACACAAGGCTTTTTAAAATATTTTATTATTCTGCTCCGGACGCCCCCCCTGTCTTCGTTATTAGCTCTTTTACCAGGGGGGGCTTCTTCTTCCACTCTCCGGGGGTCTTCCGCTGTCCGGGGGTCTTCCGCTCTCCGGGGGGGCTTCTCCGGACTCCGGGGGGGCTTCTCCGGACTCCGGGGGGCTTCTTCCATCTTCTCCCCTCTTCCGCTCTTGACTCGGCGAACCCCGGTTCTTCTGCAGCTCTCCGGTGCCTTCTTCTTCAGCGCTGGCTGCCTGCTATGTTTGTGTGTTAGCTCGATTTCAAACAGGCAGCCGGCGCGGTCTTCTGTGACGCCAGGGTCTTCTGGTCTTCCGATGTTGCCTCGTCGCCTGTTGTCGCTGTAATGATGGAAGCGCGCCTTGCATCACATTTATATAGGCATCACCGTCCCATCATGCTCCGGTAGGTACCCACGTGGTGGGTGCCTACCCACGTGCACCCACCACGTGGGTACCTACCGGAGCATGATGGGACGGTGATGCCTATATAAATGTGATGCAAGGCGCGCTTCCATCATTACAGCGACAACAGGCGACGAGTCAACATCGGAAGAGGGGAGAAGAACAGAAGACCCTGACGTCACAGAAGACCGCGCCGGCTGCCTGTTTGAAATCGAGCTAACACACAAACATAGCAGGCAGCCAGCGCTGAAGAAGAAGGCACCGGACAGCTGCACAAGAACCGGGGTTCGCCGAGTCAAGAGCGGAAGAGGGGAGAAGATGGAAGAAGCCCCCCGGAGTCCGGAGAAGCCCCCCCGGAGTCCGGAGAAGCCCCCCCGGAGAGCGGAAGACCCCCGGAGAGCGGAAGACCCCCGGAGAGTGGAAGAAGAAGCCCCCCCTGGTAATTGAGCTAATAACGAAGACAGGGGGGGCGTCCGGAGCAGAATAATAAAATATTTTAAAAAGCCTTGTGTTGTGTGTTTATTAACTTTTACTTTTTGCCTCCAGGTGAATGGATAGGGGTACGATGTACCCCATATCCATTCACTTAGGGTGGGGGGCCGGTATCTGGGGGCCCCCTTATTAAAGGGGACTCCCAGATTCCGATAAGCCTCCGCCCGCAGACCCCGACAACCAATGGCAAGGGTTGTCGGGAAGAGGTCCTGTCCTCATCAACATCGGGACAGGGTGCTCTGGGGTGGGGGGGCCCGCAGTGCGCCCCCCTGCCCCAGAGCACCCAACCCCCCCATGTTGAGGGCACGCGGCCTGGCACGGCTCAGGAGGGGGGGGGGCGCTCGCTCGTCCCCACTCCTTTCCTGGCCGGCCGGGTAGCGTGCTTTGGATACGGGTCTGGTATGGATTGTAGGGGGACCCCCTACGTCAATTTTTCGGCGTGGGGGGGTCTCCTTACAACCCATGCCAGACCTAAGGGCCTGGTATGCTCCTGGGGGGGGAACCCATGCCGTTTTTTTCTTTGAAAATTGGCATGGAGTTCTCCCTCAGGAATGCATGCCGCTGTCATTTTTTTTTCCCCGACGCAACTTTAAGCCGTCGCGATCCTCAAAAACTCAGCGTAACGTAACTTCGCGCATGCGCAGTACGGCCGGCGCGGGAGCGCGCCTCATTTAAATGGGACTCGCCCCATTTGAATAGGAACGCCTTGCGCCGGCGGAATTTTAGTTACACAGCCTGAAATTTCTAGATAAGTGCTTTGTGGATCAGGCACTTAGGTAGAAACTTTAAGGCAGTGTAACTTAAATTGGATTTTTTAAGTTACGTCAGGTTTTTGTGGATCTGGCCCAAGGTCCATTTATGTTGTGCATGTGTTTATTTAAACCTAGCACTTGATATACATATATTTAATTCCCTAATAGGGCATTATATGTTTAACTTTATAGTAGAACAGTGCCACACCTACTTCCCAAATCAATCCTCAAAAACAAAAATGTTCTATATTGCAGTTTACCAATCCTTACATGTGGCAGTTGCATTCTTTTATTATTTTCTTATATTTAATTATCTTTTACAAAATACTTTTTTGGCATGAAATCCAACATATAACAACATTTTCCTCAGATGGTTACATTGCTTGATAGACAAACAATGAAATAGGACAAAAATAATGCATAACGGCATTTAGAGGCATGTATCACACACTCAAGCAGGTAACAAACCTAATGTCCCATAAAATTGAATGGAGAAACGGAAGACCAAGATTTTCCCATCAAAATGTCCCTGGGCGGGTAGGGTGACCATGGTCAGAATGTCCTATTTATATTGCCTGGGCTTATGTCAGCGAAGCTGCATGGCCAAGGGTTTCCCCATCAGGCAAAATACCTTATTTAAAGTTAACAGAAATAGAAGGTAACGTTAAAGGTATGATGCTTCAATGATACCCATCTCAGCCCGGTTTATACCTGACGACCTAATAAAATTATGGTTTTATATTTAATTTCCTATCCTATCTGCAGCTGACACTTTTTAACCATCTCCTGCCTGGCTATGGCATATCTACAGCCAGGCAGTGGCTTCCTGAAAGTGGGTGGGCCGACAGTGTGAGTTTGGGGACGCGCATACGCATGGATGTCAGATTGGGAGCAGCAGCTGTGTTCAATGGGTCCCAATAGACACCAATGGGACTGCCTGCTAGAGGATGCACAGAAGACATGTGCATCTCTATGTGGGTAAATACAGCCCTCTCATGGGGTATGCATCGGTGTGTTCTGTGTGAATGAGGCCTAATAGTTCATCCAGTCAGTGTCACCTGATCAGTGTAGCGATCAATAGTGTAGCAACAGTTTGGACTCTCGATGTTCCATACAGGGGTCTTTGGGGGTATTTGTACTGTCCTGGCATTTTAGGGCCTCAAGAAATGAGAGGGGCAGTCAGAACATCAGGAAATTTTTTAATATGTAGTCCATGTTTTTTAGACGTTTCTAACTTTCACAAAGACTGAATAATACACACCTATTTATTAGTTAAAGGGGGTATTGCCTCATTGAAAGATTTAACAAGTAGGGGTAGGTACAATCATCCTAAAATGTAGACAATGAAAAAAGGGGGAGGAGTTATCAAGGGCTACTCCAAAACATTGCCCAATAACGCCAGTGGTGTCGAGGACTATGTCGGTACCCAGAAATTGTACAAGTTATTAAACGATTATATGGACATTTATTGAAAAAATAATTACATAAAAAACATAATCAACACATTTCTGGGTACCGAGATAGTCCTCGACACCACTGGCGTTATAGGGAAATGTTTTGGAGTAGCGCTTGATAACTCCTCCCCCTTTTTCATTACACACTAGTTATGTTTTTGGTCACCAAAGAGATGTAGCAGGACACTATTTTCAAAATATTTGGTCTTCTTTCCTTTATATAGCAACAAATAAGAAAACCTAGTGGTGATTGAATACCACCAAAAGAAAGCTCTACTTGTCTCAAAAAATATATAATTCATTTGGGTTCAATGTTGCATGACTGAGTAATTGTCATTCAAAGTGTGACAGCGCTGAAAAGAGAAAAATGGCATGGACAGGAAGGAGATTTAAAATGTTGGTTTTCAAGTAGGTACCGTTTTTTTTTTTTCCTTTTTCGGGATAAAGGTTTTAACTAAATTAATAAAAGCTGTCCATTGTAAACACCCCTGTCAGTGTTAAATGGTTTGTCTCAACCCTTTAATTTTATTGCTGAACAATATGGTCTGTTAAAGGGAGCTAAAAAATAACAAAAGGTCAACAGGTAAAAAAAAACTTTAAAAGTTACAGGGGGACTGCTTTGTTATAATGCTATTGACAGACATCATATTAGGGTGAATATGACATCATATGTCATTTTTTTTTTGCTTTAGTATCACTTTAAAATGTAATAATGTATTTACTGTGCAAAAGGTTGAAAGATGGATTTCAGAGAGTTATACAAGCCATATTTTTTAATAAAAAATATGGGTATGTACAAATATAACCAGCGTATTGTTCCCCCCCCCCCCCAAAAAAAAAATAGCCAGCAGCAGGACTCTTTCTCTTCCTGAAACAAGAACACCCCTATGTTCCGAGAGTCCTTGTTTAGGTTAAGCTGTACCTGCAGGTATTATTAGATGGTCAGATTTGATAGCCATGATCAGTTTTGTGTATTTGTTATCTTGTTTGGTAAGATCTTACCTATCTGTGTCAGTTTTTGTTAAATAAGGTGATTTTTTTGTTGATGTTGGTTGCTAGATTTCCTCATATGTACCTTTGACATTATTATTTTTTATTTTCAAGATTTGATATTGCTACCATAGTTTAACAGTAACTACGGGCCAGATCCACAGCCAGCGGGCTTAACTTAAATCTTCCTATTTAAGTTAGACCGCTGCAAAATTTCTACCTAAGTGACCGATCCACAAAGCACTTACCTAGAAATTTTCGGCTGTGTAACTTAAATCTGTCCGGCGCAAGGCGTGCCCAATCTAATGGGGCGAGTCCCATTTAAATTAGGCGCGCTCCCGCGCCGGACGTACTGCTCATGCTCCCGAGGCAATTTTCCCGACGTGCATTGCGCAAAATTACGTTGCGCCGAGTTTTGTGAATCGTGCCGGGTAAAAAAAATTGTGTCGGGTAAAAAAAAAGATGAGGCGGGAAAAAAAAAAATTGTAAAAAAAAATTGACATCGCCTCGGGAAAGAAGGGTATACTTTTACAAGGTGTACTAACTTTACACTTTGTAAAAGCAGCCCTAATTTTGCGTTTGCAAAATAACAATTTACGGAGACTTCACGAAGGGAAACCGCTTCGTGGATCTCCGTAAGTGCTAATTTGCATACCCGAAGCGGCATTTCGACGAGAAATGCCCCCAGCGGCGGCCGAGGTATTGCATCCTAAGATCCGACAGTGTAAAACTATTACACCTGCCGGATCTTAGGAATATCAATGCGTAACTGATTCTGTGGATCAGTCGCATAGATAGAAACAGGGATACGCAGGCGTATCAGCAGATATGCCTGCGTATCCCTTTTGAGGATCTGGCCCTACATTCTTAACCACACCTCAAAATAATCTGTGTGGTCAGGATCTGTCAATACTCCTACACTTATCCAATAAAGAATAGAGCAAAGGAAATCATTGATGTTGCACATAGAAACCAGGGGGCAGATCCACAAAGCAAGTACGCCGGCGTATCTAGTGATACGCCGGCGTACTTTCAAATTTCCCGCGTCGTATCTTTGTTTTGAATCCTCAAAACAAGATACGACGGCATCTGGGTTAGATCCGACAGGCGTACGTCTTCGTACGCTTTCAGATCTTAGATGCAATTCTTCGGCGTCCGCTGGGTGGCGTTCCCGTCGTATTCCGCGTTGAGTATGCAAATTAGCTATTTCCGACGATCCACGAATGTACGAGCGGCCGTCGCATTCCTTTACGTCGTTTCTAGTCGGCTTTTTTCGGCGTATAGTTAAAGCTGCTATTTGGTGGCGTACGCAATGTTAAGTATGGCCGTCGTTCCCGCGTCGAATTTTAAATTTTTTTATTTTGTTTGCGTAAGTCGTCCGTGAATGGGGCTGGACGTAATTTACGTCCACGTCAAACCAATGACGTCCTTGCGACGTCATTTAGCGCAATGCACGGCGGAAAATTTAGGGACGGCGCATGCGCAGTTCATTTGGCGCGGGGACGCGCTTCATTTAAATGAAACACGCCCCCTACTCGCCGATTTGAATTACGCGCCGTTACGCCGCGAGAGATACACTACGCCGCCGTAACTTACGGCGCAAATTCTTTCTGGATTCAAAGATTCGATTTATTAGAAATTAAAGTCGATCTAAAGGCAAAACATTTTTCTTTTGGACAGAGTAATAGAGAGTTATAACCCCTGTGAGTTTATTTTTTGCCATCTGTGTCCCATTGGGGAGATTTACCTTAAATTCCTGCCCCATAGCCAAAGCAGGAAGTGAGATAAAATACCTGCAAATTAAGGGAATTTCTTGGGGACCCCCCAAGTGTCCCTAATGGAAGATTTCCCCTCTATTATTTTTCTAAGGGAAAACCCAAAATTAGGGTTTTCTTTTACTTTCAATTAAAAAAGTAAACAAGACAAATATAGAGGGCGAATCGGGGGCAGAGGTAGCAATACACACCTAATAGGTGTTCTAATCTATCTCCACTCTATCCAAAACAAAGAAAAAGTTTTGCCTTTAGTTATACTTTAAGATGTTTCTAGATTGACAAAATTATCCCAAAAAGCAATTAATTTTAAGTTTCCATCTAAACATCAACATTATAGTTCAGCAATTAAAAATTACACATACAAATCCAACAGGGGACATTTTGAGTACCGTAATTGACAATACAGAAAGAAAATAGACAATATAGAAAGATAGATTAGAAAAATAATAAAAAAAAGTTTGCTTTAGTCCCCCCTAACTTCTCCTTTAACAGAGAAATCTTTATAAGGTTACCTGGATCTCTAAACGCCTACCCAAGAGCTATTTTATTCTGAGGCCTCGTACACACGACCGGTTTCCTTGGCAGAATCCATCAAGAAACTTGGTTGGAGAGCTTTTTTGCTGAGGAAACTGGTCGTGTGTACGTTTTTCATCGAGAAAACTGTAGAGGAACTCGACAAGCCAAAAAGAGAGCAAGTTCTCTTTTTCCTCGACGGGAGTCTCAAATTGGCTCGTCGAGTTCCTCGTCGGGCTGGTTTCCGACGAGAAACTCGAGCGTGTGTATGCTAAGAAACCCGTGCTTGCTCAGATTAAAGTATGAGACGGGAGTAAAAGTAGCATTTGTGATGGAGATAACACATTTTTAAAGCTGTAACAGACTGAAAAGTGCAAATCGTGTCTTACCAAACTTTTTTTAACACGCAAACACATAAGATTAGCAAAAGCAGCCCCAAGAGTTGTGCAAGTGGAATCGAACTTCCCCTGCCATTGTATGTGTTGTACATCACCGCGTTTGAGAACGAGGAGATTTTGTCTGTTACGTGTGTACGCAAAGCAAGCTTGTCGAGTTCCTCGACAAGCCTAACAAGGAACTCGACGAGGAAAATGATGTGTTTCGCCCGACGAGTAACTCGGTCGTGTGTACGAGGCCTTAAACAACAGATACTACAGAGGTTTGTGATTGCTCTATAAATGCATTTTATTCTAAGATATTTCATAAATGATATTTCTAATACAGCAGTTACTGGGTTTCTTAGTAGTTCCATGGTCTTTTTATGGTCATACTCTAGTTAAATCACTAATTGGCCAACACATTTTTTTCAAAGATAATACTTTTTTTAATATAAATAAGTGAGTATTATTAATAACATATTTACCTACAAAGCAACTATTAAAGTGGTTGTAAACCCTTTTTTATAACTTTATGCTACAGGTAAACCTATATTAAGGCTTACCTGTAGCTACCAAGGATATCTAATAAACCTGCACGGTTTAGGAGATATCCCCCTGTGTCTGCATATGCCAAAGTCATTGGCACATGCACAGTGGGGCAATCTGAAGCAATGGCACCTATGTGCCATTGCTTCAGTCTTTGTGGCATTACCGGGAAGTAACTCTGGGTCGTCATGTCGTCGGTCGGAGGGGGAGATGTGGACTGCTGCAGGGGCTTTGATCTAGGGTAAGTAATACATAATGAGCTAGTATGCTATGCATACCAACTACCAATTATGCCTTTGTCTTGCATGGTGTTTTTTTGAGGAGGGTTTACTTCCTCTTTAACCATGTAGAGACAGACAAATATTTTAGGACAATAATGTAATAATGGGACAATCATTGAACCTCAGAAATGTTTTTTCATTATAGTCTGATCAGAGAAGGAATTAATTTTTTAAAATGTGTACTGTATACAGGTTCTTCAAATGCATCCGTATTTGTATCAAGTGTGCCATAAAATATCATCCATCGGCAACTGATTTTGACTCCAATATTGAACTTCAAGGACGGACAGTATTCATACAGGACTTTCAGCATCAAATGCTTCATAAACCGCAGTTACTGTCCCCCCGTATGATTTGTAAGCCTATTATGGGAGCTGAATTTTTTTATTTATTTTATTTGGCTATTTCTGCAAATGGCCACAAACTTAAAGTGGGGTAGGACATACAGATCTGTATAGTTAGCCTTGGATAATCTACATATTGCAATGATACAAATCCTGGTACTATGTACCAGTTTCACGGGAAAAAAAATCTCAATATGTCTGACTCTGTCTGTTATTATATACCATACTTGCCCTTTATTTTTCCCCTTTTTGTTCTGCAGGCATGTTGCAGTATATTCCATTTACAGGATGTCCTACCTAACTTGTTGCCTAATCACGTCCTTAAATGTTGAAGATGTCTAAATTATTTCTGACAAAAGAAGTTTGCAGCTTGTGCAAATTTGTTTTCTTAACTGAAATGTGACCGTGCATCGTCTCCATGAAAACATAATACCTACATTTTTGTGCCTTATTCCTCATGCTTTGTGATTTGCACAACTCAGGAAAAATCGTGTATGAACTTGAATGGAGAATGTAGCTTTAGAGCTGTGGATTCCAGCCAATGAGAAATGTCAATGTACAATATGATCTCCACAGCAGACCTGAAGATATAATACAGTTCTTCTATAGACTGAGCCAGATTCTCATGACTTGTGCAATTATACAGATAACATGACTCCAAATATTCCAGAAATGTGAGTAAGCTGTTACTGCAGGACCAATCATCACTAAAAAATTGAATTTGTTTACAGCTAGGAAATTAGTCACTTGTGAAATGGAATGTAAAGTGGGGATTTTCTAATGCTCATGTAAATGTGCTTCTCTCTAGGTTCTCTTAGGCTAATTAAATATTCTATAAAAGGGTAAGTATCCTAAGAAACACCAAGTTATACACTGTGCATTTACAGCTATATATGCAAAAAATTCTACAAGTCTTTTAGAATACTCTGTATGTGAACCCAGTACCAAAAATCTTATGTAAGCCTTTACTTATTAATGTAATTTTAAAAGGCTACTTCAATCATTTTAAATCTACACCTTTCATTAAAATAATACCTGGTAATTCTGCCATGAAGGCCAGTTTTCAGGCACTTCCGTTATAGTGTCAAAGTTCTATTTCTGTCTCTCAAATGTGCTTCTGCGTTGTCACCTTGTAATAGTGGCCATTTCAAACAACATCACATAGGGATGGACTTGGGTGCCATTTAAAATTAGTTGCACCGTAATGCATCTCTATTAGGTAGATTCACAAAGAGTTAGGCCGGCTTATCAGTAGATAAGCCGGCCTAACTCAGAATCTACGCCGCCGTATGTTTAAGTGTATGCTTAAACAGAGATACGCTTAAACATATCTAAGATACGACGGCTTGCACCGTCATATCTTAGATTGCAATTTTTCTGCTGGCCGCTAGATGGCGCTTCCATTGCGGCCGGCGTAGATTATGTAAATGAGGGGATACGCCGATTCACGAACGTACGCCAGGCCGACGTAGTACTTTTACGCCGTTTACGTAAGAGATAGGCCGCGTAAAGTTAGTGCTAGGCTCTAGTGGGATAGTAATGTTAAGTATGGCCGCCGGTCCCGCCGCGAAATTCGAAATTTTTACG
Organism: Rana temporaria; assembly: GCF_905171775.1. NCBI lineage: Eukaryota > Metazoa > Chordata > Amphibia > Anura > Ranidae > Rana > Rana temporaria. Next base: position 401,867,098 of record NC_053492.1, on the reverse strand, counting down.
TCATTTGCGTAAGTCGGCCGCGAATCGGGATTTACGTTGATTACGTCCACGTCGAAATCAATAGGCCCGTACGGCGTACTTAGCCCCAATGCACACTGGGAAATGTAGTCTCCCGGCGCATGCGCAGTGACAAAAAACGTAAAAAACGTGAGGTCAAGCCTCATTACCATGATACACGCCCCCCTCCAAGTCATTTGAATTAGGCGCCCTTACGCCCGCTCGTTTGAGGCTACGCCGCCGTAATTTAGCAGGTAAGTTGATTGAGAATCATTACTAGCCTAGCTAATTTACGGCAGCGTAGCCTAAACAGGCTACGCTACGCCGCCCTAAATTAACGCCGTTGTACCTGAATCTACCTATATATATCTACATACTGTACACTGGCCCAGATTCACAAAGCACTTACGCCGACGTATAACAAGTTATGCCGACGTAAGTGCAAATGTGCGCCGTCGTATCTGTGCGCCAGACCCACAAACAGATATGCGCCTAAAACCAGGCTACACCCCGCCGACGTAGCTTTCTTATGCCGGCGTACGGTGGTGGCACATTTAGGCTGGGTGCATGGTGCCGCTCCCATTGTTTAGCCATTCAAACATGCAAATGAGGGAAATACGGCGATTCACGAACGTACGTGCGCCCGACGTAGGCTACGCGAGGTGCGCGTAAGTTGTACGTCCGGTGTATAAAGGAGGTGCAACCCAGCAGCAGACATGCAAAGGTCTGCACCAGGGAACACAAGCCGTCTGGCTGGGCGTAGGTTACGTTCACGCCGTACGCAGTGATCCAGCGTAGTTTAGGCAGTTGTTCCGTCATGGTTGTGAGCAGGCGAAGGGGGATGCGTCCACGTCACGGCGCATGCGCAGTTCGTGATACGTATCTGTCTGGCGTTCGGCCCATCATTTGCATGGGGTCACGCCTCATTTGCATGGGTCACGCCCACTTCCACCTACGCCGGCGTACGCCTTCGAAACCCAGGCCACGCTGGCACAGCGTTGGGAGCACTGGCTTGCTGAATTCCATGCTTGCCTCTCTGCGCTGCGTTGGCGTAGTGTACAGTGGTTATTCTACAGCGGCGTAATGTGCGCCGTGCTCTCTGTGAATCTGGGCCACTATATTGTCAAAAGTATTGGGACACCTGCCTTTACACGCACATGAACTTTAATGGCATCCGAGTCTCATACCGCGTACACACGCTCGGAAAAATTCCGACAAGAAAAGTTTGATGTGAGCTTTTGGTTGGAAATTCCGACCGTATGTAGGCTCCATCGGACATTTTCTGTCAGAATTTCCGACAGCAAAAATTTGAGAGCTGGTTCTTAATTTTTCCGACGCATAAAAATCCTTCACATGCTCGGAATCAATTTGATGCATGCTCGGAATCACTGAACTTCGTTTTTTTCGGCTTACTGTATTGTTGTACGTCACTGCGTTCTTGACGGTCGGAATTTCAGACAACATTTGTGTGACCGTGTGTATGCAACACAAGTTTGAGACAAAAATCTGTCGGAAAAAAATCCACGGTTTTGTTGTTGGAATTTCCGATCGTGTGTACGCGCCATTAGTCTCTAGGGTTCAATATTGAGCTGTCCACAAGGCTAAGGAGTGTGTCTGTTAAAGCTGCAAAGGGTGGGTCAACTCAATATTGAACCCTACGGACTAAGACTGGGATGCCACCAAAGTTCATGTGTGTGTAAAGGCAGCCGTTCCAATACTTTAGGTAGTATAGTGTACATGTATTTGCAAAGTGTACATGCATTTGCAGGGGAATCTATATTTTTTTCTATCTGATTGGCTTCCAATTTTTGCTTACCTTCAATATAAAATATCACACTTTACTTAAAGTGGAGCTCCACCCAAAAGAGGAAGTTACGCTTCAGCACTTCTACCCCCCTCCCCTGCCACATTTGTAATTTTCTTGTGGGGGGGGGGGGGGGGAGTGGGTATTTGGTTTTGACAGAAACCTGCTGCCACTTCTAAACTTTTCGAGTAGAAGTTCTCCTCTCCCCCTCCCTCCCTGCAGTCTTCTAGATTGCTGGTCCATTCAGCAGGCGCAGCGTGACTTGCACGGTTGTGCAGCCGCAAACTGTCACAGCCGGGTGCTCACAGTTGAAATGCTACTTTCGGGGAGAAGAGAGGGAGAGAAGCAATGGTTCGAATGACCACATCGCTGGATCCTAGGACAGGTGAGTAAGTGTTTATTAAAAGTCACCAGCTACACTTTTTGAACTCAAAAATGACTGGAGCTCTGCTTTAATACAACTAGGACAGTCTGAAGAGAGGTTGATGCTAAACATTAGTGGCATACTAAGGGGGGTGTGGAGGCTGCAGTCCACATTGGGTGCAAAAAATGTCAGGCAGCCACAGCACCCCTAGCGAGCCTGCACCTAGTTCTTCACTGATAGCGGCAGTTAAGAGTGATCAAAAGGCTCCTTCTATGCTCCACATATATGACAGAGCTGAGAGGGGGACTTCCCCTCACCCTGAACTCTTGCTGCATATGGTCATCTGGGTAAGGATTTTCGGGAGGCGGAAGATCTGTACTGAGGGTTTTGTTGGGGGGGTTGTACTGAGGGGTCTGTGCTGTTGGGGGGTTGTGCTGAGGGGTCTGTACCGGGGGGGCTGTCTGTTCTAAGGGGTCTGTACTGGGGGTGGGGTGTCTATACTGATGGGCTTGAAATGGTGTCTGTACTGCGAGGTTCTTTGCTGAGGGGGTCCATCTCTGCTGATGGGTTTGTGGTGGGGGATCTGTCTGTGCCGATGGGTCTGTGCTGGGGGGGGGGGGGTGCGTCTGTACTAAGGGATTTGTGCTGGGGGATGGTCTGTACTGAGGGGTTTGTGCTGGGGGGTGGTCAGTACTAAGGAGTTTGGGCTTGGCAGGGTCTGTCTGTACTGAGGGGTCTGTGCTGGGGGGTGTTAATATTTACCGGGGAGTCTGTTGAGGGGGTTGGTCTGTGCTGGGGTGGTTATTATTTACTGAGGATTCTGTGCTGTGGGGTCCATTTGTGCTGAGGGACTTGTGCTGGGGGGGTCTGTGCTCAGGGGTCTATGCTATGGGGAGGGGGTTGGAGAAGAGGCCCTTGACTAGGAAATGGTAGTTGGTGTGGCAAAGGCCCCTGGATGGTGGGTGGGGTGGTTACAAGAGAGATACTGAACTAGGTAACGGGGTGCCTGGAGGTCCCAGATTAGGAGAGGGGTGTCTGGAGGCCCTGGACTAAGAGAGGGGGTAGTGGAAGCGCTCTGGACTAGAAAAGAGGGTGCCTGAAGGACCTGCCAGCTTCAGGGAGAAAGAGCCTGGATCTAAAGCCTGGGCTAAGGAAAAGCCTGCCTGGACCCTGGAGGGTGAGTTTACAACATTAATAGGGACATGGCATGGCAAACAGGCACAGAGACAGATCGTGTACTAGATGTATTGCTTATTTGGCTGTACTTTTCCTGTGGATCACAGCAATGCAGATTGTTTTGCACTCCTGTGACCCATTTTCACCTATCAGCGGGCTATCAGCGGACATCACAGAGCCGGTCCAGGCTGGGGAAAGATCACAACCTTATGGTCGGGATCTGCTCACATGTCTGGATTGGCACCCAGCTCAGCCTGAGCTGGTAATTCCCGCCCCCTCCACAGCCCAGTGTTTCAGTAAGAAGGGGGAGGGGGGGCAGAGCAGAGAGCCAGAGACTGACAGTCCGCAGCTCTCTGCTCAGGGTAGCACTGAGAACTGAGTGATAAGCGGTGTTTGATTACTCGGTTCTCAACCTTAGAGCTGGCGGGTTGAGAACTGACCTAGGTATGTGTGATTTTAAAAAAAAATACACAACATCTACCCGACATCTACTCTTTCCTGCTATGAAAATGACAATTAGGCCTCATTCACATGGAGCATATGCGTTCATGCCCAGGTTGATGTCTGTGTACTGCATGGGGATACTTGGTGTTCTGTGCATCCCTGTGCAGGGAGTCCAGTCAAAGTCAATTAGATGTCCCCCTAGCAAGCTGCTTGCTGTGGGGGCACCCGGAAGGAGGGAGGGGCCAGGGGTGCCAGCGAGGGACCCAATAAGAGGAGGGTCCAGGCTGCTCTGTGCATATCCATTACACAGAGCAGATAAGTATAGGTATATATGTTTGTTATTTAAAAAAAAAAACAAGACTTTAAAATCTCTTTATGATACTGAAGTTTGTGCTGTCTGTTACATACTTGCTTGTGGCATGGTCATTAAAGCATATGGACATTTAAGCCCCTCCCACTGTTGATAAAATCTGACCACACACAGTTTTGGCACGATGCCGCAATATTGCCACATTCCATTTTTCTTGGGGGAGTGTGCAACACCTCTGCCAACATCGCTGCTTATATGAGGATCGCTTAGTGGGTTTAAAAAAAAAAGCTCAGTGTGTACCCAGCTTAACCACTTGCTTACTGGGCACCTAAACCCCCCTACTGCCCAGAGCAAGTTGCAGCTTTCAGCACTGGTGCACTTTGAATGACAATTGCGCGGTCATACAACACTGTAACCAAATGAAATGTGTATCTTGTTTCCCCCACAAATAGAGCTTTCTTTTGGTGGTATTTGATTTTTTGTTAAAATGTAAAAAAAAAAAACAGATAAAAAAAAAAAAATGTTATTATAACATTTTTCATTGGCTGAAAGCTGATCACGTGGTAAGGGGCCGGGATTGGCCCATTACTCGGATCTGTGATCACCCGTGTCTCAGTGATCTCAGCGTACGCCCTGCAGTGGCGCACAAAGAGTGCGCGAAGGGCAGGATGTCTATTGACGGCCTCCTGGCAATTGGGGTCCGCTCTGTGGCCATCATTCGGCTCTAGCACGGACCCCTAGTGGTTAAAGTAGTAGTAAACTTAAAAAAAAAATCTTTCTCCCTGCAAGGTAAAGACATAATGTGCTAGTATGTGTCACATACTAGCACATTATGAAAGACGTGCCTTGAAACAAAGCCACTGTCACTGCTTCAGAGGCTTCCATCTTCCGGGTTCGCAGGCTGCGGCCGCTTGAATAGCCGAGCTGCAATGACGTAACTTACCTTTAGCCCCCGTTCACACCTAGGCGTATATACGCCTGTAGTGCGGCGCCGCTGCAGCCCTGAGATGCTGGAGGGATGATTTAACATGCACCTCTATGGAGATGGTTCACATCTCCACGCCGAACGCCGTACGCCTGCCGCCTGAAAACAAGTCCCGGACCTTTTTTTCAGGCGGCTTTCGGCATAGGAGATGTAAACCATCTCCATAGAGGTGCATGTTAAATCATCCCTCCAGGATCCAGGCTGCATTCAAAATCGCGGCGTTTTGTCGCCGCAAATCGCAGTACAAAACGCCGCAATTTGGCGCCACAATTCGCGGGACAAAACGCTGCGATTTTGTACGCCAAGGTGTGAATGCAGCCTCAGGCAAAAATAAAATTCAGGAGTTTATTTCCGCATTAAGCCTTGGGGGATTGGAGGGGGGAATGTATTGGGGCATTTTTTACCTTCATGCATAGAATTCTTAGATTGTAGAAGCAAATGACCCTTTATATTTGTAAGGATGTTTTTAAACTTCACAATCCTGACTATTATTTAGCAGCTACTTGAGTGAGCTTTTTGCCTTGTTCGGACTTGAACTCCCTTGTGTGCAGATCTTGTTTTCCCTATTTGTCACTGTCTTGTCTCTGGCCCTTTATCCCACCATGCAGCTCCTCATTAAAGTTTGTTAAACAATTCAGCACATGAAAGATAATGACCATGTTCTATATTTATAATATGAAACAAAATTCCTAACAGAGTTAGCAGAAACTTAATGGTCATCATAAAACGTCTAGCCCCTTTCCTACAGCTCCAATTACATGATTCTATTCTCCAGTCCCCACTCAACATATGAACTGTGAAACCATTGTCTGTGAACATATTTAGGGTCTTATGGAACTTGTAAACTACTTCAAGTTATATAAGGTCAGACATTACACAATACGGCTTTGTATTTGGGGCTACTGAATATTATAGCGCTTAAACTGCTGACTTGCTTTGTGTTAACACCCACAAAAAAATTTCTGTCATAATCTAATGAAGCAGTTTTTGCAAGTCACCCTGAAAGTGAATCTAAACTAAAATACTGTAACATAATGTTACAATTACCAGTCTAGCTCAAATGGATAAATAAAGAGTAACATAAAGGCTAACAAAATCTAAGAGAAGGCCAAAGCTTTTTTTTGGCCATACTTCTCTTGTGGGACACTGTGTGCACTTTCTATTGTTCTTCTCTGATCCAGAATCAGCCAACAGTAGGCTAAAGTCCACCGTCGTCAAACATCACAGAGCCACTCCAGGATCTGGAAGGATTCCATCAATAATGTCAGGATCTACCCAGATGCCTGACCAGCAGCTGGCTCAATCCCTGAGGCCCCGTACACACGTCCGAGAAACTCGACGGGCAAAACACATTGTTTTGCTCATCGAGTTCCTTGTGAAGCCGCCGAGGATCTCGGCGAGCCGAAATTTACCATTGAACAACAAGGAAATAGAGAACATGTCTATTTGGCCCGATGAGATCCTCGTCGGCTTCCTCGGCCAAAAGTGTACACACGACCGGGTTTCTTGGCAGAATATGGCTCCGATCGAGTTTCTGGCTGAATTCTGCCGAAAAACTCGGTCGTGTGTACGGGGCCTGAGGCCCCGTACACACGATCAGTCCAAACTGATGAAAACGGACTGAAGTTCAGTTTCATCAGTCCAAACCGACCGTGTGTATGGCCCATCGGACTGTTGTCCTTCAGTCCAAAGTTTTAGGCCTTGTACACACGATCAGTCCAAACTGATGAAAACGGACTGAAGGCTGAAATCTTATGGACTGATGGTCTGATGGACTGATGGTCTGATGTGCCTACACACCATCAGTTCAAAATCCGATCGAGTCCAACGTGGTGACGTAAAACACAACAATGTCCTAAAAAAACGAAGTTCAATGCTTCCAAGCATGCGTTGACTTGATTCTGAGCATGCGCGGGTTTTGAACCAATGCTTTTGCGTACTAACTATCAGTTTTGACTGATCGGTCATCAGTCCATCAGTCCGATTTTAAAGCAAGTTTTAAAACTTTGGTCTGAAGGACAAAAGTCTGATGGGCCATACACACGGTAGGTTTGGACTGATGAAACTGAACTTCAGTCTGTTTTCATCAGTTTGGACTGATCGTGTGTACAGGGCCTCAGAACTTGCTTTAAAATCGGACTGATGGACGCCTGACCGATCGGTCAAAACCGATGGTTAGTACGCAAAAGCATCGGTTCAAAACCAGCGCATGCTCAAAATCAAGTCGACGCATGCTTGGAAGCATTGAACTTTTTGCGCGTCAAACCTCTGGGGCCTCAGACACCATTCAGAAGTCACTCTTAGTTTATGCTCATCTCCTCATACTGACGGTACGTGCATTTGGAGCGGGAGTTTTACCTATTATGTCAAAGGGGTACTTTTTTTACTATTAAAAACGGGATTACACTATGTCGGTGCCTTCTTGTCTTTGTATGTATATGGAGTACTAACCTACGCTGACCCCAGCATTGTTGACGGATGTCCCAGTGAAAGATACCGCTTAAGGCTTATATATATTGGCCCTCTGGTGAGTTTGTACCCCGAAGGTACACTTGTGGTGAAGATTGGGAACAGGTGTAGGATCCATCACAAACTTACTATTAGAAGCACCCATCACTGTATGAAATTTCTGTTACACCGTCATCACATCAATGCCTTTATGCAGTTGGGCATTTAACCAACTTTAACCAGCGCTGTTTATCATTTGGACTTTCAGTTCTAGTTTGATACTTTTAATATATATATACACATCAATTGGAACAAAAAAATTGCTTAGGTCCTAAAGTGGTTGTAAACCCTTACAGACCACTTTGACCTACAGGTAAGCCTAGATTAAGGCTTACCTGTAGGTCCAGGAAATTCCTCCTTAACCTACATGGTTAAGGAGATATTTCCAAGAAAGATAGCGCCGATGTCTACGGAGCATGCGCCATAGACAATGATGCGCAGGCGCACTGAGTGTGCAGCTACTAACGGCATCATGCCATTAGTGGCGGCTCCCGTGCGCATGCGCAGGAGTGACATCATCGCTGCTCCGGCCAGTCACAACGCCGGAGCAGTGATACCCGGAGGACGCGTCAGAGGACCGATGCGGGGGCTTTGTTCTCTGGTAAGTAATTCATAATGAGCTAGTATGCTATGCATACTAGCTCATTATGCCTTTGTCTTGCAGGGTTATTTTTTAATATAGGGTTTACTTCCTCTTTAAGGCGATAGTAAACCGCAGATTAAGAAAAACAAATCCCCTGCAAGGCAATATCATAATGCATCGCATACCAGCACATTATGAGAGACTTACCTTAAAACGATGCCCTCCAGCAGCGTGCTTTCACCATTGAGAGGGCTTCAATCTTCTTTTCTTTTTTTTTTACTCTTTATTTGTTTTATTTTATCAAAATTACAAGCATATTGGCCATTACAATTCCAATGAGGAACAGCCAGATACATTTCCATATAAAAAACATTTTACAAAGTTCCCGCTAAGGAATGGGTCAATTTTATAATTTTTTCTATAGTGGTTTTATCCCTTTGTGTTCCCAACTCCTTTTCCCATTTTTTAATGAATGGGGGCATCTCCAGTACGTCCACTTTCAATAGCAGTTTATAGAGTTTTGAGATTATACCTTTTGAGCTATCTGCTGTGCATAGCCATTCCAACGGTGTAAGCTTCAATCTTCTACGGGTACACAACCTCCTACTGCATGAGTTGCGAGGGAGCCGCTGTTTACGGCACGGTATGTTGGACCTTCAGAGCTTTTGTCCTGGTGACGTCACCGGCTGCATTCACTATGAATATCTCCTAAACAGTGCAAGTTTAGGAGATATTCACAGTACCTTCAGGTAAGCCTTATTAACTTACCTGTAGGTATAATTGGTAAAACTGAGTTTACTACCACTTTAAGCGTACTTATGAGTATAGGTTTGGTTTGTTTTAACTGTCAGTGTGAATTATGCAATATGTATGCTTTAGAAATAAATCCAAAATTATATTTTACAGTTTTGATCGCTGGCAGATTGAATCCTATTCTATTTTTTCTTTTTTTTTTCAATCACATAATTTGTATTCGTTTTTTTCACAATACAACAACAATACAATACATATATACCTTTCCCACTAATAACCCCACCCATACACATCTCAATTTTTTTTTAAAAAAAGGGCAAGCTACACTCATTTATGTTTGCACCTACCAGATTACGCTTCAATCTTTACTCATGGCCCTCTCCTATTCTAGTTAATACAATTAATATATGTAAGGCCTCGTACACGCAACCCGAGGATCTCGTCGGAAAAGACACATCGTTTTTCCTGACGAGTTCCTTGTTAGGCTTGTCGAGGAACTCGACAAGCTTGCTTTGCGTACACACGGTCAAAATCTCCTCATTCTCAAACGCGGTGACGTACAACACATACAATGGCAGGGGAAGTTCGATTCCACTGGCACAACCCTTGGGGCTGCTTTTGCTAATCTCATGTTACTGCGTGTTAAGTAAAAGTTTGGTAAGAGACGATTTGCACTTTTCAGTCTGTTACAGCGTGAAAAATTTGTTATTTCCATTACAAATGCTACTTTTACTCCCGTCTCATTCTGAGCATGCGCATGTTTCTTAGCATACACACGCTCAAGTTTCTCGTCGAAAACCAGCCCGACGAGGAAATTGAGACTCCCGTCGAGGAAAAATAACTTGTTCTCTTTTTTCCTTGTTGAGTTCCTCGACAGTTTCCTCGATGAAAAAGACCATTTTCCTCGGCAAAAAAGCTCTCCCTTCAAGTTTCTTGATGGATTTGAGTTTCTCGGTCGTGTGTATGAGGCCTTAGGCACACCATTAGAGCTTCACTATTATTCCCAGTTCTCCCTTGAAGCCATTGCAAAGCCAACTAATGGAATCCTGTTTTTCTGATGAATGCAGAATGAACAAATAATTACAGAGTCTACTTGTAATGCCGCGTACACACGATCATTTTTCAGCATGAAAAAAACATTGTTTTTCAAAAACGTCATTTAAAATGATCGTGTGTGGGCTTCACATCATTTTTCAGGTTCTGAAACGACAAAAAAAATAATAATTCAAACATGGTGCATTTTTTAACATCGTTTTAAACTATGTCGTTTTTCAGGTTGTAAAAAATTATCGTGTGTGGGCTAAAACGACGAAAAAAAACCTGCGCATGCTCAGAGGCAAGTTATGAGACGGGAGCGCTCGTTCTGATAAAACTACCGTTCATAATGGAGTAAGCACATTCATCACGTTGTAACAGACAAAAAAGCACGAATCGTCTTTTACTAACACGGAATCAACTAAAGCAGCCCAAAGGCGAATGGAACTTCCCATTTAAAGTGCCGTCGTACGTGTTGTACGTCACCACGCTTTGTTAGATCATTTTTTAAAAACGATGGTGTGTAGGCAACATCGTTTTAATGATGAAGTTGGGAAAACGTCGTTTTTTAGACATGCTGAAAAATGATCGTGTGTACGCGGCATGAGAATAACACAACACCTTCCTTATGGCCTTCTTGGGGTTACAACAACAAAAACTACTTTTGGGAAATGTCGCCAATAAACTTCTGAAGGGTAAGAACATGGTAGATGAACCAATTCTAATGAACTGTCGAAACTGCTTTGCCTTGCTTATTTTTGTGATGGTGCTGATCACTTAGGCCTCGTACACACGACCGGTACTGTCCGTTGGGATTTATCCGCGGATCAGTTCCAGCAGACAAATCCGGTCGTGTGTACGGCCTAGCGGACATTTTTCGGCGGACATTTCTCCAGCCGACAGTTTTCAAGCGGATAAAAATGTCTTAGCATGCTAAGAAATCTATCCGCTGGAAACCTGTCTGTCGGACTGATCCGGTCGTCTGTACAGACTCACCGGATAAGTCCAAGCGATCCCCATCCCTCGCATGTGTCGAAGTGATTCGACGCATGCGTGGAAGTATTTACCTTCCAGGGTCTCGCACGTCGCCGCGTCGACGGCGCGGCCACGTCACTGCGTATGTTTTCCGCGGGGATTTTGGTGTGTACAGCCCATCAGATCAAAATCGGGAGCAGAAATGTCCGCTGGAAACGGTCCGGCAGACCGTTTCCAGCGGATATCCTCTCGTGTGTACAGGGCCTGAAAGGTAACCATGTTCACTGTAAATATTCTCATAGTTTTTGTAAAAACTAGATAAAACACAGATTTTAATTTCTGTATGCCAAATGTATTTATTTATTTATTCAGTCCAAATATGTACATGCTATTTAAAATAAGGCAGAGACAATACATGTATAAATAAAACATGTTCCCTTCATTTTGACCAGGCTGGAAAGTTGCATTCAGATGATACCTTGCAGCGCTGACAGGATCTTGACATTCAAGAAGTGACAGACACTAGGATCACACTTTGTAGGTGCTTATGTGCAATCTCTTTTTTAGAAAGTTTAGTGAGAGAATAATCAGTGACAACTAGTTGTTTCAGCACTTTAACCCGACTGCCACACGTTTCTGATAAGCAGAGATACCGTAGAGATACAGCACTAGTTAAAATGTAACACCTCGAAATACAATCCCTTTCAACTAAGGAGAAATTAAGGCAAACTCTTTCAATACCAAATACATTTTGAAATTAATGTAAATAAATGTATATATCTTGCAGAACTTGAGCTTTGCTACACATTTTTCCTCCTTTTGCTACTCTCCATTGGTTTTTAAAAGGAATAGGTGGTTTAACCTAACAGAATAAATATATGAATATAAATTCAGCTGCCTATATCTTTAGATATACTGATCACTTTGACATAAGGTTACGTCTGCCTTTGCATTTTTCTGTTTCCGTCGTTTTTAGTAATTGTTTTTAGTAAAACAAAGAAAAAAGATTGTTTGGTAGAGCAGCGAGCAATCCTCGCACGCTCCAAGCATGTAACATACAAGACATACAAATGAGGGGATTAATGAAGACCATAACATACAGGTTAGATCTGCCGTGAGGCCCCCAACACACTTTAACCACTTAAGACCCGGATCAAAATGCAGGTAAAGGACCTTGCCCCTTTTTGCGATTCGGCACTGCGTCGCTTTAACTGACAATTGCGCGGTCGTGCGACGTGGCACCCAAACAAAATTAGCATCCTTTTTTTCCCACAAATAGAGCTTTCTTTTGGTGGTATTTGATCTGCTCTGTGGTTTTTATTTTTTGCACTATAAACAAAAATAGAGCGACAATTTTGAAAAAAATGCAATCTTTTTTCCTTTTTGCTATAATAAATATCCCCCAAAAATATAAAAAACAACTTTTTTTCCCCTCAGTTTAGGCCGATACGTATTCTTCTACCTATTTTTGGTAAAAAAAAATCGCAATAAGCGTTTATCGATTGGTTTGCGCAAAATTTATAGCCCTTTTTACACTGGTGCGGTTTTGCGGCGTTTTTGCCATGTTTTCGCGGTAAAAATAGCGCTATTAAAACGCTCATAAAATGCTCCCCATGCATCTCAATTGACCCTTTCACACTAAGGCGTTGCGCTGGAGGAGCGTTGAGAAAAGTCCTGCAAGCAGCATCTTTGGAGCAGCTCCAAAAACGCCCCTCTCCATTGAAATTCATTAAAAACGCTGTAAAAACGCGGTAAAATAGCGGTGTTTTACCGCTATTTAAACGCTCCGCTATAGGCGTTTCCAGTGTGAAAGGGCTCTTATAGTGTTTACAAAATAGGGGATAGTTTTATTGCATTTTTATAAAGAATTTTTTTTTACTACTAATGGCGGCATGACCGCGACAATATTTTGGACACATCGGACAATTTTGACAAATTTTTGGGACAATTGTCATTTTCACAGCAAAAAATGCATTAAAAATGCATTGTTTACTGTGAAAATGACAATTGCAGTTTGGGAGTTAACCACTAGGGGGCGCTGAAGGGGTTAAGTGTGACCTCATATGTGTTTCTAACTGTAGGGGGGCGGGGCTGGACGTGTGACATCATTGATCGTGTTTCCCTATATCAGGGAATACGCAATCAATGACAGCGCCACAGTGAATAATGGGGAGCTCTCCTCGTTCTTCAGCTCCGGGGACCGATCACGGGACTCCAGCGGAGATCGGGTCCCGCAGTCACGGAGCTTCGGACCAGGTCACGGGAGCGCACCCGCGACCCACGGCTGGGCACTTAAAGAGGACGTACAGGTACGTGCTTGTGCCCAGCCGTGCCATTCTGCCGATGTATATGTGCAGGAGGCGGTCCTTAAGTGGTTAAAGGGGTTGTAAAGATTCGTTTTTTTATTTTCTAAATAGGTGCACGCTGACTAACCCTCAGCCTGAACGGCTCGGATGATGGTGGAAAGCTTACTGAGGAGAAACAGGAAGTGAGAAATTCAGACAAAGAAAAAAACATTTAGGAGGGAAATCAAATGAAAAGGTAAGTGAACCAACAATGCACTAGCTTAAAGGAACCTATTTAGAAAATAAAAAACAAACATTTACAACTACTTTAACTAGGATATAAGGCAGGACAGTAACTAATTATAAAATACTAATAGTTAATTAATTCTTCCTTCAGTTCAGTAACTATACTAACAGTCTGCAGGAGCCTGATATTGCACCCACAGGTTGCAATGCAAAAAAATAATATATGCACATTATTTTACCTGTGAAATGATTTGCATTTAATATTTTGTTTTACATAAGGTGAACTTATCCTTTAACCAAGGTAAGTGCATATGACTGAAAATCTAAATCTTGTGAAACTTGTTTCCTACTCTTATACAAAAGATGTTCTGAGATCTTGTCAGACCAAGATTAAAAAACATATTCAGTACATGTCTGCAATTCCCCCAAGTTTTATCATTTTAAAAGCACCATAAGTACGTAAATATACCTTTTGATCAACCAGAAATCCTAACTTCCAGTGTGAGCTGACAATACGGTTTGAAATCCTAAGCCGTATTGTCAGTTCTGTCTGCTGGACTATAGAACTCCATCTGCTTCTCAACTGTCCTACTCCACATTCATATATATTTTTTTCCTATCAAAACAATGCTGTTTTCTTTACTTTACTTTTTATCTAATATATATATATATTTTTTTAAGTCTATTGTTTTTTTTTTAAATCAACGAAACTAACACAGATACAGTACAAAACACAATGGGGCAGATTCTCGTAGATGGGCGTAAAACTGTGCGGGCGTAACGTATCTCATTTACGTTACGCCGCCGCACGTTTTTCAGGCAAGTGCTTTATTCACAAGTGCCTGTTCAATTCAAATTCGGCGGGTAGGGGGCAAGTTTCATTTAAATGAAGCGCGTCCCCGCGCTGAACGAACTGCGCATGTGCCGTCCCTAAAATATCCCAGCGTGCATTGCTCTAAATGACGTCGCAAGGACGTCATTGGTTTTGACGTGGACGTAAATTACGTCCAGCACCATTCACGGACGACTTACGCAAACAACGTAATTTTATACATTTTCGACGCAGGAATGACGGCCGGGAAAAGCCTAACGAAAACGTTGTAACTTTACTGCGTCGGCCGCACGTACGTTTCGGGAATTCGCATATCTAGCTAATTTGCATACTCAATGCGGAAATCCAGGGAAGCGCCACCTAGCGGGGAAAAAAGTTTGCAGTTACGATCCGACGGTGTAAGAGACTTACGCCTGTCGGATCGAATGGATATCTATGCGTAACTGATTCTAAGAATACGACGGCCCAGATTAGGACTTACGACAGCGTACATGGCGCTGCGCCGTCGTAAATCCTTTGAGAATCTGGGCCAATACACGTTGATCAAAGTATATATTCATCCTTCATATCTTCATAGGATCGCATTACTATTTTCCTATCTAGTATATAGATTATCGATCAAAGCAAAAAAATTGTATCTAAAGCATAGGACCTTTCAGTCACCACAATATCTGCCATCTCATATATATCTTTAGCAAATCATATAATCAATAATCCTTATAGTCTATATGACAATATAATCTATATGACAATATATGTATCAGTATCATATCAAAAATTGATATTAGAGATTAAAAATTAATATTGTTGGCGAATGCCGTGCAAGGCTCCTCCAACAACTTAGTCCAATTGTTTTCGTATTTGTGTGGACAACCTTTTTTTTTTTTTAATTGTTTTTATTAGTTTTCACAAGTACAAGTACAGGTACAGTGGTCCAAAAAATATTGGCACAGTAGTTGGAACAATACAGGCATATCAGGGCACACAGAAATGCAACCAATTCCTTTCCCTCCACTGTACTTCCCTCCCACAAACAAATTGCCCCGTTCCCTCAACGGAGGAATCGGAGAACCCGTTACTTCCGGGTAACCCAGTCGGCCCGAACCTGGCCGCGAGTAACAGTTACCTTTTTTTTGAGGTCAACCATAACCCATACACACTCCCACACACACACCCACATACACGCTCACACACCCTCAATCATCCATCCGACCCAACCCCCAGCCCCCCCTACACCCAGACCCTCCGCCCCCGTCTTCCCAACAATCAACAAAGCACAATCCTTTTATGGCTGAGAAAGTGGGGTATCCCTCCAGAAGGAGTCAGCAATATCCAGCCAAGGTTGCCAGATCTTGCCAAACTTCTTAGGGCAGGCCCTGCCTTTATATATACATTTAAATATGGGTAAAACCTTATTCACCATACGATACAACATTTGAATGTCCGGAGCGGACGCACTCTTCCATTGTAACAAAATCAGTTTTCTGGCATAGAACAAAATTATTCGTAACAGAGTCCGAGCATGCGTTGTAGGTACAGAGTCATTAAGCACCCCTAACAACCCGGCCTCCGGGGTGAGCGGAACCGGGAAGTGTAGAGTGTCCCCAAAAAAGGAAAACAGTTCCCTCCAGTACGCTGTCACACCAGGGCATGACCAAAACATATGTAAGTAGTCGGCCTCGGTGGAGTCACACCGAGGACATAAGGCACTGGTAATCAAACCCATACGGGCCAGTCCGGCCGGAGTGTAGTGTAGCTGGTGAATAAATTTAAATTGTACATATTGGTCATTGGACCCAATCAAATCAAGAAAACAAACCTCCGAGGCCTCCTCCCACCCCTCCTCGGACAGCCCTGGGATATCTACCTCCCACTTCCGCTGAGCATTCAGGAAGGGTTTGACCCCTTTCGACTGAAGGCGTGAGTAAAATGTCGTAACCAGCTTCCCCAAATCTGAGTAAGACATGAGTGCCTCTAGAGGCGACTCCGTGAGCTCCTGGGTCAGACCCTCAAACTGAGACCGTATGGCGTGGCGGAGTGACATATACCTGAATAGTGCATTATCCGTTATCCCACTGCGTACCTTCAAATCCTCAAAGGAAATAAACTTATCCTGAACAAAGACATGCATAACTCGTGTGACCCCCAATTGGGTCCACCACCCGGAGTCCGGGTGGCCCAGGAGCTCAGGGAAGTTCAAATTCTGCCATAGGGGAGCCTTAGGAGACACCCCACCCGCATCAGTAAGCACCCCATTACCCTCATGCCAGGCCAACCAACTAACCTCAATCGGGGAGTCCCGGGAGCACCGCCCAGCCCTTGACCTAAGTAGGCCATCAACCAGCGAGTCCCTGGAGCCCTTCATAGCGGTCAGTAGAGCGGTGGAGCAGGACGGAGAGGCCTCCAGGAACCAATCATAGACATATGTAAGCTGTGATGCTATAAAGTATTGTCTCAGATTGGGACACGCCAGACCCCCATCCAGCTTCGCAGCCTGGAGAGAGGTCCTGGCAATCCGTGGGCTTGACCCCTGCCACAGAAAAGTGAACAGGAGCGAGTCAATTTTTGTAAAAAGTTTCTTCAATAAAAAAACCGGGGACGCCCGGAACACATACAAAAACTTGGGTAGGTAAATCATCTTAAAGATATTTATACGGCCTATGAGATTAAGTGGCAGAGAAGCCCAGGTTTTAAGCCTGGTCTCCATATGGGACATGATTGGGGTGACGTTAAGAGTTTCAAAAGAAGCCACGTCCGCATTAATATAAATCCCCAAATATTTAAAAGTAGGTTGAATGGAGAGTTTAGATCTAGAGAGGTAAGAGTAGTCAAGTGTAGGACCTATAGGGAATGCCACCGATTTCTCCCACCCCACCCTCAGCCCAGAGACCTCACCGAACTCCTCCACCACGCTCATCAGGGATACAAAAGACCGCTCCGTGCCATCCAGGTAAATTAGGGCATCATCTGCGTAGAGAGAGATTTTCTCCGAGAGGGGGCCATAACAGATGCCACCCACCTCCGCCGTCTGCCGCACCGCCAGAGCCAGTGGCTCAATGGCTAGAGCGAACAGGAGCGGCGAAAGCGGGCAGCCCTGCCTGGTGCCCCTCTGTAGAGTGAAAGCAGCAGATACATCTCTGTTAGTGCACACCCTAGCTCTAGGGTTGGTATAGAGCAAACGGACCCACCGAATAAATTGGGCGCTAAAGCCCATCCGGTGCATGGCCTCCCACAGGAAGGACCAGTTTACCGTGTCAAAAGCCTTCAACACGTCTAGAGACAGCACCAGGCCACCTCTTTTAAGGGACTCTGCCATGTGAATGTGTAGGTAGAGACGTCGGATGTTATCGTACGTACTCCTCCCAGGCATGAACCCTGCCTGGTCCCTATGAATAAGGTGAAGAATAACCTTCTGCAGTCTCAGGGCCAGAATTTTGGCGAGCACCTTTACGTCACTATTTAATAGGGATATGGGGCGATACGACCCACATAACAGCGTATCTTTGTCGGGCTTAGGGAGCACCACTATCAGGGCCTCACACATGGAGGAGGGAAGCTCACCCTCCTGCAGCGCCTGCCCAAACAAGGAGTGCAACCTCTGCGCCATGTCCTCTGCATAATTTTTATACCACTCGGCAGGTAAGCCGTCCAACCCAGGGGCTTTGTTGGGGGGGAGTGAAAAAATAGCTTCAGTGACCTCCTCTACAGTAAGGGGTTTGTCCAGAATCGCTACGTGTGATTCTTCCAAGATCGGGAATTGGAGAGATTCAAGGAATCCCACTGTATCTACTTCGTCCGGGGGGGGCGGGGCAGTATATAGGTTCTCATAGAAGGTCTGAAAGGTTTGGTTTATAACCAAGGGGTCCGAAGTGACAGAGCCATCCAACAACCGAATCTGAGGTATCGTCCGATCCACATATTCCGTGCGGGAGAGATAAGCCAGCATCTTACCATTCTTACCACTGTGTTCCATTAGCCTGGCCGACAGATACAACTGCTGCTTCCGCGTCACCTCCACCCTGTGAAGGTCCAGAGCCCTGTGCGCCCCCACCAGGACCCCGTGGGAATCCGGGGTGGGGAGCGCAGAGTATTGGGCCCTGGCGTTCTCCAGGGAGGATTCCAGGGCCAGAAGGGCAGCCCGGGAGGACCTTCTGTGTTGGGCAATATTAGAAATATATGAACCCCGCACTGATGCCTTAAAAGCATCCCATGTGGGGCCAAAGGAAGCCGTACCAGCATTATCCCCCCAATAGTGGGACATCTCCTGCCGGACCGGCTCCTGGAACTCAGGAGTGGAGACCCAGAGTGGACTGAGCCGCCACACCCGAAAGGAGGGCCTGTGTCCCATCACCATCTCTATAGAAAGGGCAGAATGATCTGACAGTGTCTGGGGTAAATGGGAAACTGTCCGTATATTAGGAAGCAAGTCAGGGGTCCCCAATGCATAGTCCAACCTGGAAAGAGTACGGTACGTTCGGGACTGACATGTATATTCCCGGGTCCCGGGATGGCTGAGCCTCCATAGATCCACATAGCCAAAGGTGGAGCACCACTGGCTAAACAGCTTAGAGTCATACTGGATGGACCTCAAGCGGTCCCGAGCTGGGTCGAGCACCGAGTTGAAGTCCCCCACTATAAGAGTAGCCCTCACCGGGAGGGTGGCTAATTGTACACTCAGGTCTGTAAAAAGATCTGCCGTAACAGGGGGGGGAGCATACACCACTACCAACAACAGCGGTGTGGCATGCACCGTGCATTGAAGAAAGACATACCGACCCTTGGGGTCCGACACCACCCTCTCACAGGAAAATGGGAGGCCCTTCCTTACCAAAACGGACACCCCCCGTGCATAACTAGAGTAGGTGGAGTGATACCCATACATGACCCAACATTTTTTCAGTGCCATTACCTTTGACCCCAGTAGATGCGTTTCCTGCAGACATAGTAAATGGGGGTTGTGCACCTTGAGGAAGTCAAACAATAAGGCTCTTTTAAATTTTGAGTTTAACCCCCTGACATTCCATGAGATACATCTTATCACCGACATGTTAAAGCATTGAAAATAACATAGCACATGAGCAAATCAATCAGCAATTTCCCCAGCAAGGC
This sequence comes from Rana temporaria, assembly GCF_905171775.1. Taxonomy (NCBI): domain Eukaryota; kingdom Metazoa; phylum Chordata; class Amphibia; order Anura; family Ranidae; genus Rana; species Rana temporaria. The sequence continues at coordinate 401,847,692 of NC_053492.1, read as the reverse complement.
ATATGGGGGGGTAGAGAGAGGGCCAGGAACACTCACACACAGACACACCACACTCATCACCTCATACAACACTGCAAACACACCCCCAAGCATACACAGTATGGGCAACAGCCCAACACACATAACCCCTGCCAGACCCCAGAAACAAGGGGCTGGCTTTACCCCCGAACTGCATGTAAATGCTAGGAACATGGCCTTCCGCAGACAAGCCAGCAAACTCAGTAGTAACAGTCAATTAGCATAGTAGCTAATGCAATGTAGAAAAAACAGAACAGTTATTAGCAAGTAGTAGCAGCACAATTTGCCTTTGAGATCTGTGTCCTCTTGCCACAGCAATTATCTGAAACCTTGTGTCCCAGGAGCTCTCCAGTGGAGCGGGGTGCCCCCTCAGTAAAACAAACAAAAAGAAAAGAACCAAAAAAGGGAGAGAAAACCCCTGGGAACCTCAAAAAGAAAAGATGGAGACCAAAACAGATAGGTAGAAGAATCAGGTGTCGGGTGCCCTGTCAGACACACGGCCAGGCTGATGCAGGGATTCGAACCAGGACAAAGCGTTGGCTGGGGTTTGGAAGAAATGCACCTGACCCTGGTGCACTACTCTCAGCGTCGCGGGAAATAACATGGAATACTGCATGGTCTTCTCCCTCAGCTTCTGCTTGACATGTTGGTACTTCGCTCTGGAGGCCCGGACAGCAGGGGAGTAATCGGGGAAGAGGGACACCGATGCGTTGTTGATCTTCAGGCTCCCTTTGATTCGGGCAGCTCGCAGGATAGAGTCCCTGTCCCTATAGTTAAGGAGGCGCATGATCATGGTGCGAGGAGGGCCTCCAGCAGGCAGCGGCCTGCCAGGCACTCTATGGGCCCGCTCCAAAACAAAGCAGGGGGACAGGCAGTCAGTCCCAAATTCCTGGGTGAACCAACTCTCCAGGAAAGCAACCGGGTCGGATCCCTCGACCCGTTCAGGAAGGCCCACCAAGCGCAGATTATTTCTGCGCAAGCGATTCTCCAAATCGTCCATTTTGTCCTCTAATGACCGGAGTTTTGTGTTCTGGGCCTTAATGGTAGGAAGGATAGGGCCTACAGTGTCTTCCAGATCACTAATGCGGCGCTCCGTCTCTGTCACCCGGTCCCTCATCTTATGCATGTCCTGGCGCATTATAGTAATGTCCAGCTTTAGCTCTTCCATCTTCCCCATAGTGTCAGAGTGATTTACCTTCATGAGTTTGAGGACCTCCAGCAGCGTGGGCTCCGGTTCCGGGCCGTCCTCCAGGCCATCCTCGCTGGGCGATCCAGGAGCAGGCAGCGCTGGTGTAGTGGAGGTCCCGGGAGAGGGTGGGGGAGACGTCTCAGGGTCCTCTGCAAAAAGCTCCGGCGTGGATGCCAATGAGGAGAGCGGTGCAGCGCTGCGGCGGCCATCATGGCCGGAGCGCGTGGTGATGTTCATCCTGGCCGCGGGCTGCTTTTTGCGCCTTCCCATCCACCAGACTCCTCAGAAAAGTATCCCAGGGGCTTCCCCAAGGAAATTGCAAGGTCAGTAGTCAGTTTTAGTGGACAGATTAGCAGGATGGCGCAGGATTGTTCAGAGGGATCTCGGAGCTGCTAGCAAAGACGTCTGCTCACATGCTGCTCCAGGCCACGCCCCCTGTGTGGACAACCTTAGTTCACATAAGTATCTCTATGTAGTGGTAAACTGTTACTAACCAGTTGTTGAAGAACTGCCGTAAAATACCTCTTAGCGTTTTTTACAAATGTTTTTGTAATTTACAAAAAAAAAATACTAAAATACCATATATGCTATTTTACGAAGGCATGCAGTATTTTAGCAGGGAAAACGAGCGGTATTTTAACCCCAGCAGTAGCCGGCATCTTTAACAACCAGTAAACAACATGATTGTTAAGGAGCGGGCAGCCGCCGCATCCTGAACAATGTAAACAAAAGAATTGCGGTCATTATAAAAAAATAAAATAAAGATAAATAGCGTGGGGGGACCCCCCAATCCATACTGTTCCCTTTGGGTCTGGTATGGATTTTGAGGGGAATCCTATGTCAAATTTTTACAAAAATGATGTGGAGTCTCCCCCAAAATCTATACCAAAATCTATACCAGGGGAACCCTGCTGACAGCAGATGAGTTATGGTTGTATAGGGTGATCCCTAACTACCATGATATTTATTGGTTGCTAAGAAAGCCGACAGCCATCCGCTAATTAAAGGGGTTGTAAAGGTTCAAATATAAAACAAAAAAATAACAAACATGTCATACTCACCTCCACTGTGCAGCTCGTTTTGCACAGAGTGGCCCTGATCCTGGTCTTCTTGGGTCCCTCGGCGACTGTCTCAGCTCCTCCCTGCATCAGCTCTCTCCCAAGGGGGTTAGCTTGTTGGCGCACTCCCTTGATATATCCGCCGACTGTATTACTCAGCCCTGCCCCCGGCACACTGCGTCGTTTGATTGACAGCGGCGGGAGCCAATGGCTATGCTGCTATCAATCATCCAATGAATGACCCGAAAGCCAGATCAAGAAGCCTGCTCGTTCACGACGCAAGACTTTCGAGGGTTTAGGTAAGTAAAACGGGGGGTTGGGGGGCTGGAAAGCATACAATGCATTAAGGTGAAAAAACATGAACCTTAACAACCCCATTAACAACAATCTACTTACTGGCTGTTAAGGAAGGACTCCGGCGGTGCAAGCAAACCTGGAAGGAAGACTGACTGAAGATGGAAACCATGTCAGCTGTGACAGTGCGCCGCTAGAGGGCTTTGTTTTAAGGTAAGTCTTTCATTATTTTATTGCAAGAAAAAAAGGGTTTGGGACTTTAAATGAGGTACAGTAGGTCTAGCATGGCTTACATGATTAATCAATGTAAAAAGACATATTTTATTCAATACATTAAAAAACATGATGTACCAATACGAGGGCATGCATAGTAAATAAGCATAACAATCACATATTATTAATCATAAAAACAATCATACAATCATACAATCATAGCAACTTGGAGATGCCATACTGAGGCAGTGGCACCTGGTGCTCAACATTTTTAGGGGGGGGGGGGTGCTAACAAACTAAAAAATTCAGAAAATGCTGAAAAGCCCCATCAAATGCCACCACTGTGCCCGTCAAATGCAGCCACTGTGCCCGTCAAATGCAGCCACTGTGCCCATCAAATGCCACAACTGTGCCCATCAAATGCAGCCACTGTGCTCATCAAATGCTGCCACTGTCCCATCAAATGCAGCCACTGTGACCCCCCTGCATGGCCGCTCGCTGACTGCCTGGCACTTACCCCATTTTGGTGGGGGATCAGGCAGCGAGTGATGGCAGCGAGCTGTGGGATGGTGGGATGAGCAGCGGGTCAGGCGGCGGCTCCTGTGTTCTCCATTTGTTTCTTCTTCCTTCCTGCTAGGCATCCAATCAGAGCGCCTGTGCCTTCAGCCAATCAGGTATTAGACCCGCGCCTCCTGATTGGCTGAGAGGCGGTTCAGTGTTAGAAAAGCAAATATTTATTTGCTTTTCTAACACACCGGGGTGAGCTCCGAGCGCAATGCTCTGCGCTCCGAGTTCACCTATTTTTAAACCTATTAGAGCCTATGGCTCTAAACAGGTGCTTCTAAAAACACCACCACTGCTGTAATTCAGGCGCCTGGTGTCCAAAATGGGGCTGTACGCCTGAATAGGGGGTGGCAAAAGCGGCCATAGATATGCATGAATCTATCCATTCTACACAGAGGGGGTGGCGTGACATAGGGGGCGGCACCCGGCTGCCCCCAATGGATGGGCCACCACTCTATTGAGGTATCGCACATATATAGTCTCCTTGTCCTTGGGTGTAACATTGGACAATATCGTTTATTTATGCTTTTTTTTTACAGACATTGGTGCACTCTGATGATGTGGTAGGAAACCACGAAACGTGCGTCGGGCCAATTTTGATGCACCTTTTTTTTAGATGGTTTTATTTCATCCACTCCCAAGTTACCCCGCCATGTTACTTTTCAAGTGATTCTTTATTATGGACAACTGTCCGATACCACAATATATCATCTCCAAGTTGCTTTGATTGTTTTTATGAATATCTGGTTAATAATATGTGAATGTTATGCTTATTTACTATGCATGTACTCATATTGTCATTTTTTTTAATGTATTAAATAAAATATGTCTTTTTACATTGACTCATCATTTAGACATGCTTGACCTACCTCATTTAAAGTCCCAAACCCTCTTTTTCTGCTATATAGATCGGGATGGAGATGTGTGATCCCACACACCTCATTTAAAGTCTCTTTTTGTTTCCCATAATTATTACCTGGTGATTTTGCCAGTAACACACTCATAAGAGCTGCTGAGTAAGGCCCCTTTTACACAAAGGAGTTTTTCAGGCGGTTTAGCGCTAAAAATAGCACCTAAATACTGCCTGAAAAACTCCTGCACTGCATTCTTTCACACTGAGGCGATGCGCTGGCGGGAGAAAAAAAATCTCCTGCAAGCAGCATCTTTGGAGCGGTGAGAGGAGCGGCATGTATACCTCTCCTTCACCGCTCCTTCCTATTGAAAGCAATGGGAAACCGCGGTAATACCGCCGTCAATGCACCTCTGTAGAGGCGCACTGTGGGCGTTAACCTTTTTTCGGCCGTTAGCGGGGTTAATACCGCTGCAATTCCGACGGTATAGCGCCACTTAAAATACCACCACTAAAAAAAACGCCACAGTGTGAAAGGGGCCTAAGCGCGCTTTATGTTAAAGAAAACCATCTGTTGACTGCTAATGGTAATTTTTTTGCGGCGCTGCACGTCCTGCCCCAGTGTGAAAGGAGCCCAAGGTTTCTCCACTGCTGCACATGCAGTCACTTATCATTTCCTTCATTCACTCCAACACAGAAAGATCAGTCCTTGGCTTATTTTTGTTGTTTTTATTAGGGGGTGGTCATTTGAATGGGGTAGGGAATTTATGGGATGCCCAACTTAAAAAATGCCCACACACAGAACAGAAGTTCCTCCCTATTAACACAGATTCTCTTCGTCCTTCCTCCTGCAAAAGGATGGTTCCCTTGTATAGCACATGTTGCTCACTCCTGGTGGAACTAGCAGTATATTGTTAGTTCAGCAAAGGCCCATTACAGACATTAACTCTCAGTCTCTTGACAAAAGCACAGATGAAGTATATAGCAGAACATCTCTCCTTCTGCCCTCCTGTGGCCACTGATTCCAGCTCCACTTGCCTGCAGAATGCTAGCCCACCTGGCTGCCACCAGCCACGCCTGGCTGATCTTCCTCTCAGCCCTTCCGATTGACTCTCTGCCCCAGTCCTACCTGACTGACACACACATGAAGATCCCCCAGGACAAGGTTAGATGAAGACTTGGCGCACTTCTGTCTTCAGGAAAGCAATGTTACAGCTGAAATGTTTTCCCCTTGTATTGTCCCTGCACCGTGCTGATCTACTCACTGTCTCTGCTGCTCTTTCTTGCTGGCTCTCCAGCATGAATCCCTCCACTGCCTCCTGTGTTAGGATCCCTACAGGCCAACTCTCCTGAGCTCCCAACCCAAGGTAAAACCCCTCCCCAGTAGGGATCCGTCAAGGGCCACCGAAAGCCTCTCCTCAGCACTGCTTTTTCATCCTTTTCCCAACTCCCCTGCTGGCATGGCCCATGTCTATTTAAAAGCTTCTTTAGCTCTCTGCCAGGCCCCCAACCTGGGGATAGGCTAAAGGTCCCTAAATATTCAAGACAGCTCACTCTCACCTCCGTCCCCTAGTTTCAGAACGTTCTCCAATGTTCCAGATACCCGGGGGAGGCACCAGAGTGTTGTCAGGATGAGTCATCCAGCCCTCGCCTCTACTAACCCTGACCCAGATTCAGTGACTCAGATTTAGCCCTGGCCAGAAAAATGCTTTTACCTACTCTCACTTCTAGTAAAACACACTAGAGGGTGCAACACTATCAGGACAGCAGAAACAGGATGGGACTACAGAAATCACCTGTTCTACTCTGTAACTTTGGCCAGCCATAGAGGGATGGAAATTCCTGCCGAACCAAATTAATTTCAATCCGTCTATGGGCAGGCTGGTTGTACTGAAGTCGATCCATCAATGAACTTCAGTACAGCCAGTTTTTGTGCTCTATCACTGCCAGCGGTGATAGGCTCCCCACATCCCCATCGGCAGAGCACAATAGGGCTGCGAGAGGGAATCCAGCAATTTTCTTTCCTTCATTGTATAATGTATGGCGTGCCTTACATGGATAGGGTTTTATAGTAGTCAAAACAATATAACTGATAAGAATACAGTACAGGCACGTGACAAGTTTTCAATTGTCAAGCTTTCTGGTATCCTTTATTCTGCATAGCATTAAGCACGGGTTCAAACAAATTAGTTTAAATTGTAAGACGGGTTCCTCCATATTCGACATTTATCGTTAATCAACCGATTTGTATAAATCAAATATTTTTGTTTCTTTAATGCATCTTCTTCATGTTCCAACAAATATAACAGGCTCAGCAAAGTATAACCAATTATATAGCTACACTGGTAGTCTGTCTTTGGGAAAATACACAATGCTATGGACAGTGTGGCAGTTGTATAAGTCGTAGGTAAACCAGGGCAGAGTCTTGTGTAAAGAGGTTCTCATTTATGTGTGTTTTTGAAGTCCTTAATAAGATTAGCTTTTATCCACATGTTCCTTTTATCTGAAGGACAAGACAATCCTTTATCTTTCATTACATTGCTGCTATAATTAGGTTAATTACAAGTGTCTGTTCCTATTGGTCATTTGTGTACTGAACCAAAAATCACATGCCAGCCGTCTCATATCAGTGAATGATTAGAAGATTGCGCTGTGCTCTTGAGGCTGGGTTCACACTACTACACTACTTTCATCCTACTTTGCTCTGTGTTCAATGTTTCCCTATGAGAGCGTCTTGTAGCGTCCTACACAAGTCGGTCCGACTTTGAAAATGCTCCCTGTACTACTTTTGGTCCTACATTGATCCTACTTCAGGCCCATTGAATATCATTGAAGTCGGACCAAAGTAGTATCCTGTTCATGAAAGTAGGATGGATGTAGGACCAATGTAGGATAAATGTAGGACCAATGTAGCAGAGCAAAGTAGGATGAAAGTAGTGTAGTAGTGTGAACCCAGCCTCAGCCTGGTACACACTAATGCAGCCTACACACGATCAGAAATTCCGACAAGAAAAACTTGGATTTTTTTCCGACGGAATATTGGTTCAAACTTGTGTTGCATACACACGGGCACACAAAATTCCGACCCTCAAGAACGCGGTGACGTACAACACTACAACGAGCCGAGAAAATAAGTGCGCGTCGGAATTGCATACAGACGATCGGAATTTTCCTACAAGAACTTTTCTCAAATTTTTGCTGTCGCAAATTCCGACAGAAAAAGTCAGATGGAGCCTACACACTGTCGGAGATTTTCTTGTCAGAAATTCCGATCGTGTGTAGGCGGCATTATAGGTTTTTTTTCGTTAAAAAAAAAACATCTCCAGTCGGAGCCGCAATACTAATGATCCAATGTTAGTACAGTGATCTCCCCGCTGAGCCAGGGCCGTCTTAATAGCTTTATGGGCCCCTGGGCAAAGTGATGCTCTGGGGCCCCTACAATGGAGACAGTGCAGGTAAACAGACATCAAGTAGGTAGGAGGCAGACAAGCGGAGCTTCCCCTTTTAGGTGGAGATGGATGAAGAGATGGATACCTGGGTTATGGCAGCAGCTGCTGCCATAACCCAGATATCCATCTTCAAAGTGCCGACGTATATTGTCGTGCGGCGGTCCGGAAGTGGTTAATGTTAGAGTGGAAAGATGTGGAACTTTTAGATATGTTTATTGGTGAACACAATGCCCAGGGATATTAGACCTGTCTTACCAACTATGTAACTTTGTAACATTCCGTATGTTACCTTGCGTTACTGCAATGTAATAGTGTGAATTGAGCCTCCGACTATCCTCTAGTCCAGGGGTCTCCAAACTTTCTAAACAAAGGACCAGTTTAATGTCCTTCAGACTTTAGGGGGGCTGGATTGTGCCCAGTGGCAGTAAACAATACTCCATTGTTGGTGTCAGTGGGAGGAATTATGCCCTATCTTTGGTGTCAGAGGGAGGAATCATGCCCCACCATTGGTGTAAGTGGGATGAGTTATGCCCCATCTTTAGTGTCAGTGAGTGGAATAGTGCCCCATCGTTGGTGTCAATGGAAGGAATAGTACCCCATCATTGGTGTCAGTGGGATGAATTATGCCCCATCTTTGGTGTCAGTGAGCAGAACAGTGCCCCATCGTTGCTGTCAGTGGAAGGAATAGTACCCCATTGGTGTCAAGCCTCGTACACACGGGCAAGAATCTCGTCAGGAAAAAAACGTTGTTTTTCCTGATGAGATTCTTGGCAAGAATCTCTTGCCGCCCGAGTGTACACATACTCATTTCAAAAGAACCACGGTTCTTTTGAACGGCAAGAGCGCAGTGACGTCATTGCGTACGACGAGCATGCGCTCGTCACATTCGATGCCGTCGCCGCCATCTTGATTCACCCTACCAATGCCGTGGAAGCTACTGCACATGCGTCAAAGTCATTTCGAGCATGCACTGGTTTCCACGGCGACAGGTAAGTATACAGACGCTCGGGTTTCTCGTCGGGAAACAGGCCGACAAGAATCCCGACGAGAAAATAGAGAGCAAGATCTCTATTTTTCTCGTCGAGATTCTGGGCAGATTTCCAGACGAGAAACCTGAAAGCCTCGTACACACGCTCGGTTTACTTGGCAAGAAAGATCTGCCAGCAGTTTCTTGCTGGTTCTTGCCGAGAAAACCGAGCGTGTGTACAAGGCTTAGGAAAGAGGAAAAGGTCCCAACCCAAATACAAACAGGGATGGAGGCACATGGTGTCCTGTACCTCATTTAACCACTTTCATACCATTCATATCATTTTGTTCCCACAAATAGAGCTTTCTTTTGGTGGTATTTGATCACCTCTGCGATTTTAATTTTTTGCGCAACAAATAAAAAAATACAGAAATTTTTTTAAAAAATAAAGTTTTAATTTTTTCCTGTTATTTTTTTTGTAAATAAGTAAGCTTTCTTCTTCGATTACGGGCACTGATATGGCGGCACTGATGGGCACCGATGAGGTGGCACTGATGGGCACCGATGAGGTGGCACTGATGGGCACCGATGAGGTGGCACTGATGGGCACCTATGAGGCGGCACTGATGGACACTGATAGGCGGCACTGATGGGCACTGATAGGCGGCGCTGTTATGCGGCACTGATGGGCACTCATAGGCGGCACTGGGCACTCATAGGCGGCACTGGGCACTCATAGGCGGCAGTAATGGGCACTCATGGGCGGCACTTATGGGTGGCACTGATGGGTACTTATGGGTGGCACAGATGGGCACTGGGCATGGATGGGCACTGAGGGGTGGCACTGATGGAAACTAAGGGGTGGCACTGATGGACACTGAGGGGTGGCACTGATGGCATTGCTGGGCATCACTTGTTGATCCCATATTGTGCCAGTCAGTGCCCATGTTGCCAGTCAGTGCCCATTTGTGGGCACTGATTGGCATCTATTCTCATTTTTTTTATTTTTTTATTATTGCCCCCTTCCCTGGTGGTCCAGTGTGGGCATCTGAGGGGGGGCTGCGCTGATAAACAATCAGCGCGAACACCCCGTCAGGAGAGCTGCCGATCGGCTCTCCTCTATTTGCGTCTGTCAGACGCGAGTGATGAAGAGCCAATCAACGGCTCTTCCTGTTTACATTGTGATCAGTCGTGATTGGACACGGCTGATCACGTGATAAAGAGCCTCCGCCGGAGGCTCTTTACTGAGATCGGAGATGCAGGGTGTCAGACTGACACCCCGCATCACCGATCGTTGCGCGCCCCCACGGGCGCGCTCCGGCATGTTATCCTGCTGGACGTCAATAGACATCAGAACCACTTCCCGGACGTCAATTGACTATTGACCGGTCGGGAAGTGGTTAAAGTCCCAAACCCTTCTCTCTATTGCATCATTGGTATCAGTAGCAAGAAATATGCCCCATCATTGGTGTCAGTGGCAGGAATTAAGTTCCATTGTTGGTGTCAATGACAAGAATAATGCCTTAAGGGCCGGATAAAGGCAAACACAGGGCCACATCCGGCCCCCAGGCCGCAGTTTGGAGACCACTGCTCTAGTCCTAGCCCTGAATTTAACGTTGGAGGATCTAATATATACTGTACGTTGCTCCGTATAGCAATTCCCACTAGGTTCTGTGACACATGTTCAATGAAAGCTCTATAATGTGGAGGTTTGGAATAAACCTTACATTTGGTTTTATGCTAACCATAAGTATCCTGAAAATCCTTTAATTTAAGGCATTTATCCTATGAATGGGCTTGTGGTAATGCTCACATCGGGGGTTTCTCACAGTCATTTTTGAAAACCATTGAAACAAGCTCTATTGTGCATTTTAAACAAAGAACAAATGGAATGAGACATGAATTCCTAACTCTTCTAACTCCAATCCACACAGATTTCCGTACTACATTCTAGAGGTGGGTGGCAAGAAAAGGCACTTTATTGCCTGGTATTTGTAGAATGGATAAGTGTATATTTTTCATGAGATTATCAAAACCTCCAGCTGCTTGTTTTCTGTGCCTTTTCACCTTCTTGTGTGGCAAGGAACGCTCATTGTCAGCCATTTCTTACAGTGATCATTCCAGGGCCCTCACATGGGCTGCACAAATAATTCGATGTTTGCTTTTTTTTTTTTTTAGTCCTTGTTCACACGTGTGTGTGGGGGGCCAACTATGATTTCCTGCTGGAGACTCAGCAGGCTTTCTGCAAATAGCTGCCTTTAACATGTAATCGGACATGACGTGATTACCTGTGGATGATTGGCTCTGGATGAAAACTGTTTCCGTACAGGGCCAATCATCTACAGGTAATCGCTGCATGTCCTATTGCAGTGTAGGGCACTGTCAGTCTCTCATTGCTTTGTATGGGGCTTTTCGCTCTAAGCTCTCTCCGCAGAAATCTTGCAGGTAATTGTAGTCCTCCCCTACATACATGTGTGATTAAGGCCTAAAAAAACGAGCACATGTAAATCCTACTCCAAAGAGTTTTCATTTGCAAAAGCACGATACATTATAAATATGTAGCCCAGTCTACAGCTCTGGCAGTAAAAGGATTCCTATTGCAGAACATTGAGCAACCAGTGTTAAGCCACCTTATATCCACTAGGTGGTGCACATGAGCAGCGGTCACCAACCAGTGGTCAGTGGACCACGATTTTTTTTTGTGGTCCCCAGGGGTTGTGCCGCAAATCGACATTGTGGGGGCTATAGACCGCCCAATGTTGTTTCCAGTGTTGTTCTCAATGCGTGTTGACAATTAAAACTGAACTAAACTGTGAACTCAGAGGGAGGCACCGGGAGTAGTGCAGAGAGTGAAAAAGGAGGGGACTTCCAATGGCAGCACTGATCACAGACTGTGGGAGGGAGCACGGAGCTCGAGCACATGGCTGGATAAGGAGGAGAGATCCAGTGATGAGTCTGTGTAAAGCAGCTGTGTGATGCAAAGTGAAGAGTATTGTGTGCATAAAGAGAGTATTGTGTGCATTAAGCAGCAGTGTGATCCAGGGGGAGTGGGGCAGAGAGCTGGAGAATTGTGTGTATAAGGCAGCAGTGTGATCCAGGGGGAGGGGGAAGAGAGCTGGAGCATTGTGTGTGTATAAGGCAGCAGTGTAATCCAGGGGGAGGGGGGCAGAGAGCTGGGCATTGTGTGTATAAGGCAAGGTAGTGGTCTGCAGGATTCAAAATTGTGAGTTTAATGGTCTGTGAGGTCCAGGAGGTTGGTGACCCCTGCTCTAGAGGACGTGGACTGCTAGAGACTCTGGAGAAAAGTGTAGAGAAGTGTGGAGATGTATTTTCTATAGACTGAACTGGCTTTAGATTCTAAGAACAAAATAATTCAGCTAGTTAAGAGAGGAGGGGGGGGGGGGTTGTAAATTCCCACGCTGAGGTGAGGAGGACTAGTAGGGAAACTGAGGCTGCAGGCATACCATGGCACCTGAGTGAAAGAGACACAGGGTCAGCCAATCTACAACATCCAAGGACACTCTGGATGCTGGTTGAGCATGCTGCCTGATTGAAGAGCCAGATGCTGAGTACACTGACTGGGTCTGCCAGTGAGCAAAAGGAGATCCCCTGCTGACACAGAAAGGTGTGGGGGGAGGGACACTGGCCAACCCTGCACTACACATTAATAAAGAGAGACAGAGTTGTCTCCAAGAAACACTGTGGCAGTGCATGCATCAGTTCTTAAAGTGCTCCACCATGATGGTTGGGCCCCAATGAGCTGGCCAGCAGAAGAAACAGAGTAATAAATTACTGACTGATGAACTGATACTGTGGTACAGTATGTCTTTTAGGGTTGCCTAGTACAGGGCTAAGGAGGAATTTTATGCAATTTCTTTTTTTTTATGCAGCATATTACTCCTATTGCTTAATTGTTGCAGTTAGCTTGCTTTTTAACCATTGCAATGTATTTATTCTGTGTTTACCCTGTTGCAATATACTTTTTTCTATTATTTAATCAGTTGCTGTGTCATTACTGGTATCTCTGCACCTTGATCTTTTGAGGTGTATATATAGCTACCTGCAATAAACGTTCCACGCTCAGACAGGTATATCAGTGTATGTGGTGCTTTTTGCCCCAGGAGTCATGCCCCAGGAACAAGAGACACATCAAGCAGCTTCTGTAAGCGCTACAAATAATTGCTACTTTTTTGATGATAAAATTCTGTTTTTCATCATTTGTCAGCAAGGCTCACCTCCTGCAGCCTTTCTGTATACATCTTGGTACTCCAGCAATGTAATTTCTAAGGGTGATTTTCCTGTTGGTGACAACAGTGGGCCATACCTGCATAATGTGTGTTGAAACAGCCCACTGAAAGCCTGTGTGAAAGCGTGACAACATGAGAGCATGATTGGGAGACATGAACAAAGTGTTGTCACCCTGAAGAGGGAGTGCCTGAACAAGGACATTCAGAACAGGATCACCAGGTATTTTATTAATGAGAGTTTAGTGATTGGGTTTTCCCTATTCTTTGACAGTTTAAAAAGCTGGCCATACATGTTACAGTCTTAAACAGCCTCTTTTAACGCCTTCCCACCCACGCTATAGCCAAATGATGGCTACAGCAGGAGCTTAATTTGCTGGGAGGGCGTCTATTGACATTCTCCCTTGATCCTGCTTTCCACGCACCCCTTGCTGTGCGCTGGTAGCATACTCTGTGATCAGCTGAGTACTTCACAGGGGGGGGGGATGTGTCGATCTTCACCGCCGTCTGGTTCTTTTCCGCCGGGGGGGGGCGCTTTATTTTTTAGCTCTTTTACAGCGGCCCCCCTCCCGGGCTTCTTCAACGTCTTCGGCAGGGGGGAGGCCCGGGCTTCTGTCGCCTTCTGCCTTCTTCTCTTCTTCTTTGATGTTGACACGTCGCTTCCTCCCGCTGTAATGCTGTGTGCGCGGCTCGCACCGATTTATATAGGCCTCTTATGACGTCACAGTCCCATCATGCTCCGTGCACCCGGAGCATGATGGGACTGTGACGTCATAAGAGGCCTATATGAATCGGTGCGAGCCGCGCACACGGCATTACAGCGGAAGGAAGCGACGTGTCAACATCGAAGAAGAAGGCAGAAGGCGAGGCACCCCCGTCGAAGAAGCCCGGGAGGGGGGCCGGTGTAAAAGAGCTAAAGAAGAAAGCGCCCCCCCCGACGGAAGAGAACCAGACGGCGGTGAAGACCGACACATTTCCCCCCTGCCGAACACGTCGAAGAAGCCCAGGAGGGGGCCGCTGTAAAAGAGCTAAAGAAGAAAGCGCCCCCCCCCGGCGGAAGAGAACCAGACGGCGGTGAAGACCGGCACATCCCCCCCGCAGAAGACATTGAAGAAGAAGGCCCCCCCCTCGTAAAAGAGTTAAAGAAGAGAGGGGGGCCCCGGAGCTGACTAATAAATTACTTTAAAAACCCTGTGTAGTGTGTTTTTTTTACATTTTTTCCCCGCCAGGTGAATGGCTAGGGGTACGATGTACCCGATATTCATTCACCTAGGGTGGGGGGCCGGCATCTGGGGGCCCCCTTATTAAAGGAGGCTCCCGGGTTCCAATAAGCTCCCCTCCCGCAGACCCCGACAACAAACGGCCAGGGTTGTCGGGAAGAGGCCCTGTCCTCATCAACATGGGGACAGGTGCTTTGGGGTGGGGAGGGGCCACAGGGCGCCCCCCTGCCCCAAAGCACCTAACCCCCCATGTTGAGGGCATGCTGCCTGGCACGGTTAAGATGGGGGGGGCGCTCGCTCGTCCCCACCCCTTTCCTGACCGACCGGGCTGCTGCTCGGATACGAGTCTGGTATGGATTTTGGGGGGAACCCCACGCTGTTTTTTCGGCGTACGGGATGTCTCCTTAAAATCCATAGCAGATCCAAGGGCCTGGTATGCTCCTGCAGGGGGAACCCATGCCGGTTTTTTATTTGAAATTTGGCGTGGAGTTCCCCCTTAAGAGTCATACCAAACGCAGTGCTTGGTATTGGCAGGGATCCAAGTTGGATCCCCGTTCAATATCGTGCCGCGGCTAAACGCAACGGCAGCTAAAAGCACTGTACAAATGCAGCTAATCGCTGTGCCTGGAGTCTTGAATTCCAGCAAAACATAAACATGCTTTTAGCTGCGGCAAAACAGCCGTTCGTCTGAAAGGGGCCTAAAGCACTATTTCTAATATTAGGCAGGTGTGCCTCTTAGTAAACATAGTTCTGAAGATTCATTCACTGTGTTCATGTCATATCTGAGTTGGAATTGCCTGCAGTAGAATGTCCTGTTCTGCAAAGCCCCAGAAATAGGCAGCAGTTTGGGGTCTGGCCTAATATTTTCAAATAACGGTATATATTATTGCTTTTGGCATGTAGGATAATTGTAAGCATATTCTGGCATATTTTAGTCCCTTGGGGTGTGTGGAATGGAAGAATTATTTAATTCGGGAACAAGGGTCAAGATTGTAACCTTTAATGCCTTATTTTGTATTCTAGTAGTTTGGAGGATTCCAGATGCAAACATCAGTAGTTATAGAAATGAACATAATCATTACTGACAACAGAACATTTTTACTTTCAGACAATGAGCGCTTCACCTTGGGATGTGCCAAAATCCTTCAGTTGAAGTGTATCTAAAGCTGACTATGTACGGTTAGCATTTCTTTTAAGAATGTTTTTGAAACATTGTCATGAGGGCCACGTACCTGAGGTGAGACCGCACCTCGGGTCCTTGAAGCCTCTGGAGATGGAGACAAAGACTTGGTGGACACCGAGACGCACCGGTGCCAGGGGTGCGGAGCACCGTGCAAGCCTTAGTCCGAGATTCGAGCGGAGGTCAAGTCCGCTCTGGCAACTAAGTACAGAAGGGTTAATCAAAAGAAGAATGGTCGAGATCCAAGCCGGGGTCGGTTCCAATCTGGCAGCTGAGTACAAAATGGGCAAAGAAGTAAAATGGTCAAGGTACAAATCCGAGGTCAAAGGCAAGCAGCAATCAAGAGTAGTCAAATAGGTTTCCAGGTCACAAGTTTAGGTAGATCACACACTAGCACAGGAACAAGGGGGGCTGAAGATAATCAACCAATTTGGCAGTGTCTGGGCTGGGCTTACAGTATATAGGGAAGTTTGAGGTCACTTCCTGTGCACCTCCTGGGTATTTTCCCGCCTTTTTTTCCATCGGGTTGAGGTCACTTCCTGTGCGCCTCCTGGGCATTTTCCTGCCTTTTTCAATCGGGTTGAGGTCACTTCCTGTGCGCCTCCTGGGCATTTTCCTACCTTTTTCCATCATCTGCTTCTGTGCAGGTGCGGGTTGGCTCACTGAGGCGTCTTTGGCGCATGCTCAGTTGGCACGGATTTCCTCTTGTGGCAACGCGCCATTGGAGCATGCGTTGTAAGCCCTTGACTCTTACAAACATCCTAATGGGGATAAATCAACGATTGTTTTTCGATGTTTGTGACCAGAAAAATCAAAGGCAAAGGATGGAAATATTTTCAAATTTCTCATCCTAATGAACAAAATTCGAACTGCAAATGATACGTGTGCAGGTGCTTAGGAAAAGTTTCACCCAGAATTAGAACTTTCGTGGTCATGTAAAGTGATTGTAAATGTTCACCTTGTAAAACACCCCATTCAGTTTAAAATAGAAATGAAAGTCAGAACATTTGTATATAGATATGAAAAAAAAAATCATAAAATCTTTCCCCCCCTATTTTACTAAGTGACCGCATTTCCTCTGTTTTCAGCTGCATACGAGCTGGGGTAGGTGGAACAGCAGTACTTGGATCTTTCCAGTGAATTACTGTACGGGAGGGGGTCAGGACAAGTCTGATCATTGGAAAGAGCAGGCTGAGTTCCCAGCATAGCTAGAGAACTGACCACGATGTGTTCTCCTGTTTAGTGTGGTCAGTTTTTAATAGGAAATCAGAGGGACTGGCAGGAACACTAGGGATTTCACACAAAGGAAACAATACAAAGAGAACAGAATATTTTTTCACACAAGTACATGGTAAAGCAGGCACATATCAGGAATATGAAATGTTGGGCTTACATACGCTATAAATGATTATGTATGGTATAGAAATGTATGAAGAACAATACAAACAGAGGTTTCTGTATAGTGTATTCAAAATTGGATATATAAGTAGATTTGATTGGTAGAGTAGCAATGTATTTATAAATATACTTATAAATATGCAATATAGTTACAGTATATGTTTAACCACCTGCTGACCTTTCATAGTAAATATACTACAAGCGGGCAGTGGGTGCAGACTCAGCAATGTACCGGCTTTCTTCTGGGTTTTGGGACGTGCGCCCCCTGCTGACCCGTGCTGTGATTGGGTACAAAATGAGTTTGGCAGCAGATTTCAGCCAATGATTTTGGCTAAAACCTGATGATCAACTGTGTCCAATCACACAAAGGGTTCTGTGTTTACAAACACACAGAACTCTGTGTACAGAGAACAACGATCTGGTTGTTTCTTCTCTCTGAAAAGCAGTGATAAAAAACAACCAGATTAGTAAGTAAAAGCAGCACACATTACACTTGTTAGGCACTCAGTTAACCCCTTGACTGTCCCGTGGTGTTTTTTTTTTTGATGTCACAATGTAGAGTATAAGATTCCCTATCGTCTGTGCCCAGTCTTGCCACACAGAGTTAATCCAGCGCTGAGCAATCCTCTTTTAATGTTCAGTGAAAATTAACAGAATTCCAGATAAAAACTTGCCAAATTATAAAGTCCGTTTCTCTGTTCTTGCTTTGTGTTACAGGTTATTTACATATCTAGAGCTTGGACATGTTTATCATATGTTATGTTATGTTTATCATAATATGAGGTGATCCAAAGTTCATTGTATATTACCAGGATATGTAAATAACCTGTAACACAAAGCAAGAACAGAGAAACGGACTTTATAATTTGGCAAGTTTTTATCTGGAATTCTGTTAATTTTCACTGAACATTAAAAGAGGATTGCTCAGCGCTGGATTAACTCTGTGTGGCAAGACTGGGCACAGATGATTGGAAATCTTATACTCTACATTGTGACATCAAAAAAAATATAAAACATTTTTTGGGTTTACATCCACTTTAACCCCTTCACAGTCAGTGTCATTAGTACAGTGTACAGTGTTATCACTGAAGACTGTATTAGGCCTCGTACACACGATAGGTTAAACAGAGGACAGCGGTCTGAAGGACCGTTTTCATCGGTCAAAACCGATCGTGTGTGGGCCCCATAGGTTATTTAACCATCGGTTAAAAAAAAGCCAACTTGCTTTAAATTTAACCGATGGATTCCTAACTGATAGGTCAAAAACGATCGTTAGTAGGCATGTCCATCAGTTAAAAACCTGCGCATGCTCAGAATCAAGTCGACGCATGCTTGGAAGCATTGAACTTAATTTTTTTTCAGCACGTCGTTGTGCATCATAATACATCAAAGTACATTTGATTTTACCCAAATTTTAATAACATTTGCAGCTTTATACATCCCTAAAACTAATACACAAATGCTGGTTAATTCACACAGAGCTGTGCAAATTATTAATATTTTTTTTTTTAAATAGACTCTGTGCTCCAGTGGCAGTGGTTACCGGAGCAAAAAAAGAGGGGTGCTACCGGGTCTGTTCAACTGCATGTTTATTTACATGAATATTAGCAAGGTATTTCCTTTCCTGTTAAAAGAATACAGCATGCTGCAGCTTTCATCCTAGAGGCGATTCAGTTCGCATGTGCAGCGCTATATAAGTTTTTCACTCACTCACTCACTCACTGTTCCTGATCCTATTATAACCAATAGGAAAAATCTGAATGATGCCTGCAGCTACAAGCATCATTCAGATATTATTTTTTTTCAGCCAAGGATTCCTTTCATCATAATGGCTGATTAGCTGCTTGATTGATTTTACGTTCCTCCCGTCCCCTTCCCGCCATCCTCCGGTGCTTCTCCCTGCTCACCCGTGCGATCAGGGAGATGGAGAATGAGTCCAAGGTTGGCGGCGGTTTACCATAGAGCTGACCGGGGACCAGATGGTCCCTGGCCAGCTCTATGACCCTTGGAGGCTGGATGCAATGTCAAGATGTCTCTTATGGCGCTGGCCAATGTAAACACTGCCTTTTTTTTGCTGGAACGCCTAATTTTTTGGGATCTCAAGCTTTCCAGCATAGGGGAGAGATGCAGGGGATTAAAGTGAAAGTATAAAATGTAATTTTTTTTTTAAATAAACAATAATTAAAAAAAAAAAATCGAAAGTTCTCCCATCCCCTCGTGCTTGCACACAGAAGCGAATGCATACGTAGGTTGCGCTCGCATATGTAAATGGCGTTCAAACCACACATGTGAGGTATCGCTGCAAACATTAGAGCGAGAGCAATAATTCTAGCACTAACCCTACTCTGTAACTCTGAGCTGGTAACCTGTAAAAAAAATTAAAACGTAGCCTATAGAGATTTTTAAGTCCCGAAATTTGGTGCCATTCCACGAGTGTGCGCAATTTTAAAGCATGCCATGTCAGGTATTTATTTATTCGGCATAACATCATATTTCTTTCTTTATTCCAAAATTTTTTTTTTTTTAATTCATGAAAGTGTTTTCTTTTAAAATAAAAAAATTTGTGAAAAAATTTAGATTTTGTGATGTAGGAGAGGAATGCCAGAATTGGCCCGCTATGGAAGTGCTTAATTGTAAAAGTAGAATTCTAAATTGATTAAAGAAGCGGTCTTTATTTTCTTTCAGGCTTTATAACAGTTACAAATAAAAATATCCACATACTCTACGCTGGTTATCCAAAATGCAGTATCCTTGGAGCTGGCAACAAAAATGCATAGCTAATGCCACATTTTGACATCTATTAGATCCTAACAAAAGACAGTTTTAAGAGACACGGTCAAGAATTTGAATATAAACTCAAATTATTATAACTGTGCAGTTATGTTATTATAAAAGACGCCCACTTACTTAGCTTTCCTGAAAGTGACTCTTTGAACACTGGTTTAAAAAAAAAAAAAAAAATCCAGTATGCATTCATAAGTATTTTTAATTTAAAAAAGTCCTTTCTATTGCTCTCAGCCTCCTCCAAATCTCCAAATTCCTTTTTTTTTCTTTTGTGACCTAACTACCTGTTGGAGGGTGACTATGTTTGTTCTTTAGATCTCTCTGTATGTAGCCATGCCCTCATGCTTGCACCTTAGATAGACTATAGACTATGATCTATATGGGATTTATGGTGTGCATAGAGCAATGTACATGACCACAACTATCATGCACTGCTTGTTCCAAACAAACAGAAATGAGGGTGAAAGTTACAGTTTTAGGAGCTCATAGAGGATGTTACAAGAAGGCAGAAAAACAGTAAGGCCCTGTACACACGATCAGTCCAAACTGATGAAAACAGACTGAAGTTCCGTTTCATCGGTCCAAACCGACCGTGTGTGGGCCCCATCGGTCCCTTATCCTTCGGTCTCAAAATTTAGAACTTGCTTTAAAATTGGACCGATGGACGCCTGACCGATAGGTCAAAACCGATGGTTAGTATGCAAAAGCATCGGTTCCAAACCCGCGCATGCTCAGAATCAAGTTGACGCATGCTTGGAAGTAGGGTTGTCCCGATACCGATACTTGTATCGGTATCGGGACCGATTCCGAGTATTTGCGGGAGTACTTGTACTGCTGCAAATGCCCCTGATGCCTGGCCGAATACTCGCCCCCCCTCGCCGCCGCCACCGCATCCCGCTGCCGCTTGGTTAATACGGGCGGGGAACATTACAGCTTTCATTTGAATAGCTGTAGTGTTTCTCGCCGCGCCGCGTATAGACACTCCCCCTTGCTCGGGTGATCTGTCCAATCCCGAGCAAGGGGGAGCGTCTATACGCGGCGGGAAACACTACAGCTATTCAAATGAAAGCTGTAATGTTCCCCGCCCGTATTAACTAAGCAGAAGGATCAATGTATGGGGGACATGGCTGCATATGGGGGGACATGGCTGCTTATAAGGGGGACATGGCTGCATATGGGGGGACATGGCTGCTTATAAGGGGGACATGGCTGCATATATGGGGGGGACATGGCTGCATATGGGGGGGACATGGCTGGATATGGGGGGGACATGGCTGCATATGGGGGGACATGGCTGGATATGGGGGGGACATGGCTGCATATGGGGGGACATGGCTGCATATGGGGGGGGACATGGCTGCACATGGGGGGACATGGCTGGATATGAGGGGGACATGGCTGCATATGGGGGGGGGACATGGCTGCATATGGGGGGACATGGCTGCATATGGGGGGGACATGGCTGCATATGGGGGGACATGCCTGCATATGGGGGGGACATGGCTGCACATGGGGGGACATGGCTGGATATGGGGGGGGCATGGCTGGATATGGGGGGACATGGCTGGATATGGGGGGACATGGCTGCATATGGGGGGACATGGCTGCATATGGGGGGACATGGCTGCATCTGTGGGGGGACATGGCTGCATCTGTGGGGGGACATGGCTGCATTTGTGGGGGGACATGGCTGCATATGGGAGGACATGGCTGCTTATAAGGGGGACATGGCTGCATATATGGGGGGGACATGGCTGCATATGGGGGGACATGGCTGGATATGGGGGGGACATGGCTTTTTATGGGGGGGACATGGCTGGATATGGGGGGGGCATGGCTGCATATGGGGGGGATATGGCTGCATATGGGAGGACATGGCTGCATATGGGGGGACATGGCTGGATATGGGGGGGACATGGCTGCACATGGGGGGACATGGCTGGATATGAGGGGAAATGCCTGCATATGGGGGGACATTTTTATGCAGAACTCTTTTTCAACCACTTATGCCGCGTACACACGATCGGAAATTCCTATGGAATAAAATCTGATCAAATTTTTCGCCGGAATTCCGATGAAGCCGACTTCCATCAGTCTTGCCTACACACTGTCAGACTAAATTCCGACCGTCCAAAACGCGGTGATGTACAACACTACGACGAGCCGAAAAAAATGAAGTTCAATGCTTCCGAGCATGCGTCGACTTGATTCTGAGCATGCGTGAATTTTCTTCCGACAGAATTCCACACACACGATCGGAATTTCCCATCGGATTTATTTCCACCGGAAGAATTTAAAACATGTTCTATTTTTTTACTCCGGTGGAAAAAAGTCAGATGGGGCGCACACACGATCGGAATTTCCATTGAAACAAGTCCATCGGAAAATACGATCGTGTGTGCGCGGCATTAGACCACCAAACTATAGAAGGGGATGATTTCACTATAAAGAGTCTTCTGACTACTCTCAACATTCCTTGCATCCCCTCCCCCCCTACAGTTCTCTTGCTGAATTCAAATGCCAATGGGTGTCCAGAAGAGGAAACAAAAAGAAAAAATGTCACAGTTCCTTATTGTAACTAAATGACTAGCCCTGTCAGAATGATTAAGGATTTCGTACATAGTGTCAGTATCTGCAGGGCAATCCCATTAAATACCAGTTTTCTAATGTAGGATCTGAGGCCAATAACCCAGGACAATTCGCTATTTCTAGGTATAGCACTCCTGGCATTTTCATAACTGCAATGTGGTATCAGTTTAATCTTCTTTTGCAGACATACCAAAGCTTGATTTTACATTGTGCTAATGGAGGCATTTCACACTAAATTGCTGCATGTTTTGCCTGCGAGTGTGAAAACACAAAGCTGTTCTGTGTGAAAAGGCCCACACACATTCCACAGCAAAACAAAGAAGAAGAATAGAGGAACAGGATCCAAGCAGACATTACATAGTTAAAGAGGACCTATAGGCTTTTTAATGTTTTTTGATATACAGGCAATAACCATAGCAGCCAATGTGGCTGCATTGGGGCCTAAGGGTTGAAGGGGGGGGGCCCTATTACTGGGGCTCTTGAGGGAAATTAAAAATAGAACATCAGCATGCATGTGAAGATAACACAAAATCAGTACTGTATCATTTAGGACTGCAGCAGTTTCTGTTGACATTGATCCTATATACCCACTGAGATATTTCCCATTAGGGTGACCACATTTCCAAACATTTCCAAACTACCATTCAGGGACACCCTCCCTTCCAAAAAATTAGCTTGTGCTGTAACGAATCACAGCACAGTGATTGGACACAAGAGGCGGGATTTATGGTTTCTCCAATCACAAGCAGGGGGCAGGGACTGTGCTCCTCCAGGCATTCCCGGCCAGCACAAGTACTGTCAGTGAGTAAAGTGGTGATGTGGCGGCCTTTTTTGGGGGCATCAGATTGCCCCGGGGGGGGGGGGGGTGGCTGTGTCAGTTTCATTCCGGGACACTGTATTGTCCTGGAATGAATGTGCCCGGGACAGACCTGCAAATGCGGGACTGTCCCAGGCAATCTTAGATACGCTTCGCCTGGCGCAATAATGCGCCGTTGTACGTGGATCTTCCCCTTTATATTTAAAAAAAGTGTTTCCCAGTGCTTAGCCTTCTTTCATCCAAATCATCCTAAATTGCTGCATTTGTAAAGGTAAAAGCTAATACAGTAAAACCTTGGATTGTGAGCATAATTCGTTCTGGAAACATGCTTGTAATTTAAAGCACTTGTATATCAAAACAAATTTTCCCATAGGAAATAATGGAAACTCAAATAATTTGTTCCACAACCATTTATTCATAAGTCCTTCAGTCTATAGTCCATATAAAAAAATTATAGCAATGTGATAAGTTGTGTAACCATAAAATGTCCATCTACAAGGGGATTAGAAGCAAAATCCAGCAGGAGCTACAGAGTATAAAGTAGAAGAGAGGCGCCTCTAAGTGTAGCAATCTGGTTACATTTAATGAAGGTACAACATTTAGCAACTCACATGGCTGATGATTAAAAAAGGCACATCTAAGGCTGCATTCACACCTGAGCGTTTTGTCGCCTGAAGCGCGACGCTCAAAAACGCTAGAGGGGAAAAAATACATTATTCCCTATGGAGATGGTTCACATCTCCACTCCAAAACGCCTGACGCCGAACGCCTGAAGCTCAAACAAGTTCCGGACCCTTTTTTGTTGCGCAAATCGGGCGGTTTGGGCGTTTTTGAGCGTTTCTATTTCCCATAGAAAGTAATGGAAACGCTCGATTCAAGCGACAATGAGCGTTTGCTACGGGCGTTTTGTCGCTTTAATCAATAGAACATTTCACCCAGGCAGAAGATAAAAAAAATCTACCAACATAGCAACAAGTGATGAAAAGATGATCATTTTTCCTATTGGCTAAAATAAAAAACGTCGAAGTACAAAAACGTCTGATGACGCTGTATGCAAACGCGCAAATAAGCATGAATACGCACAACAAAACTCCGGAAAAAACGACCGAACGACCTACGCTCAGGTGTGAATGCAGCCTAAGTATGCAGGGATCCAGGGTAAAGCTGTCCACATAGACCATACTCCTCACCGCTGGCTCTCACTGCTGTCAGTCTGCAATTGTGACCAGGAAGACTACCCTGCAGTAGAGCAATCTGAAAGCGAAGCTTGAACCGCTCGTGGAAGGGACAACGTCAATGGCAGTGCGGAGGATGATCTATGTGGACAGCTTTACCCCAGAGCCTGCATATTTTGATGTGACTGTTTTAGTCATCAACCATGTGAGTTTCTAAATGTTGCACCTTCATTAAATGTAACCATATTGCTACACTTAGAGGCGCCTCTCTTCTACTTTATACTCAGCTGTGACATGACGCTACTCTTGTATCAAGACATCACTTGTATATCAAGTCAAAATGTATTTAAAAAAAATTGCTTGTCTTGCAAAACGCTCTCAAACCAAGTTGCTCTCAAACCAAGGTTTTACTGTATAAAGGAATAGAAATTGTAAAAAAAAGCCCTTGTGGATTTAATTGACCATTTTTTTGTTGTTAATTCTCCTTTAAGGGGGTGTGTCAGCATGGCGTGTTCTATGCCTGCATACTTTTGCTAGTAGGTGTCCCTCATTCCCATCTCAAAATGTTGGGAGGTATAAAAACTTTTTTTTTTTTCATTTTAGATAGAGTAAGGGAGGGTCTGTCAGATTTTTTCTACCACCAGCATCAAATTGTGAAAATTTCCCTTCACTTCCTGCTCCATAACCAAACAGAAAGTGAGAGGAAATCCCTGCAAATTAAGAGATTTCCTTGGGGACCCCCAGGTCACCAGAAATAGTGTCCCCATGGGAAGATTTCCCCTCTATTGCTTTTCTGGGGACAAACCAAAATTTGTCATTTTTCTTTTTACTTTCACTTTCAATTATAATGGTAAATAGGACAAGTAGAGAGGGTGAATCTCCTTACAGGGTCACTAAAGGAATTATTTATTTTCTTTAAAATAACAAACATGTTATACTTACCTCCACTGTGCAGTTAGTTTTGCACAGATTGGTCCTGATCCACGTCTTCTGGGGTCCCTCGGCGGCTGTCTCTGGTCCTCCCCGCAATTACTCACCACAGTCATGCGAGAGCTCGCGTTGGTGGTCAGTAATTGCGGGCGCGCTCCCCGTATCACTCGGCCCCGCCGAGTGAGCTATAGCCGAGTGAGCTATAGCCGCCGAGTGAGCTATAGCCGCTCACTGTATCACTCGGCCCTGCCCTTCTGCACGCCGCATCACTGGATGTGATTGACAGCAGCACCAGCCAATGGCTGCGCTGCTCTCAATCCATCCGTTCTAGCCAATCAGCGGCCAGGCTGAGCGGCAAAGAGGATATCGGGACCGTGCGGGACTTTCAAGGGGTCAGGTAAGTATAACGGGAGCTCGGGGGGGCGGCAGCATCTGATGCTTTTTCACCTTAATGCATAGATTGCATTAAGGTGACATTTTTTTTTTCTTTACAACTCCTTTAATGGGGGCACAGAGAGCAATACAAATTGACAGGTGTTCTAATCTCACTCCATTCTGTCCAAACCCCAAAAAATGATTTTGCCTTTAGTTATACTTTAAGATCAGTAGGGAGGTCTCTGGGGCCCCATCATAATTTTACTATGGGGCCCTTATGTTCTGTAGTTATACCTCTGGATATACTGTATGTGTAATACTGGAAATGTTACTGAATTGCAGAATGCTGCAGAAGTGACGTTGCGGCCAGCAAAATCAAACTGTGCATGCGCGATGCGTTCCAACCGCAAGTGCGATGCGTTCCAAAAGATTTACGACAGTACACACCAGTGAACCCATCAGAATATGTCACGGAAGTGACAACCATAGACGGAGCGGGGGGGGGGGGGAGAAAGAGAGAGAGAGACATACAGATGTAGCGCTACCCCCTCAGGAGCCGCTGGTTAGACTTGGGATCGGCGTAATTATGTTACCTCTACAGTGTGTCTAGGGATGATGATGGTGGTGTGAAGCAATGACGGAATGTCCAGATAGTAGGCTGACATTTTCAATGCTTTATTACAGGTCCAACATGACCAACAATCCAACTGATGTAGATAGAAGTAGGTTGGTGAAAGAAGAAACATGCAGATTCAGGCCTATGGATAGATTGAAGCAGTCCTGCTTCTAGTAGCAGCTTTTACTTCGTCGCCACTTCAGCCGAAGTGGGTATAGTGCCCCCGGACAGGTCCCTCTCACTAGAACTTCTGGGAAGGAACAAGTCTCTGCCACAGACTTGGCTCTAATAGGATTAGGATTTAGTGATGAGACCTCTGCCACAGGCCTAGTACTTGAAAGCATGGATAGTAGAGCGAATCCTCCCAGTAACACAATCTTGCCTGAATCTTCCCCAGGTACGCTTGATAGTTTGGGGTCGCCGACTGACAGCATTGCACTACAGGTTGCTCTGGATGGGCACTACAAGTCCCAGCATTGCACCACAGGTTGCTCTGGATGGGCACTACAAGTCCCAGCATTGCACCACAGGTTGCTCTGTATGGGCACTACAAGTCCCAGCATTGCACTACAGGTTGCTCTGGATAGGCACTACAAGTCCCAGCATTGCACCACAGGTTGCTCTGGATAGGCACTACAAGTCCCAGCATTGCACCACAGGTTGCTCTGGATAGGCACTACAAGTCCCAGCATTGCACAGCAGGTTGGTCTGGATAGGAGGGATGTGAATATATCTGCGGGGATCGTGTACATATTTATCACATAGGGCAAGTAATGCACATAGGGGAGGTAATCCCCTCCCTGAGCCCTGGTTAACGCTCTCTGTATCTCTATATCTGTATGTCTCTCTCTCTCTTTCTGGTGTGTACTGTCGTAAATCTTTTGGAACGCATCGCATTTGCGGTTGGAAAGCATCACGCATGCGCAGTTTGATTTTGCTGGCCGCAACGTCACTTCCGCAGCATTCTGCGATAGGGAGCAGAATATAACAACACACCGGCAATAGAAAATTCAGAAAAAAAACTGCGTGGAGTCCCCCTCCAATCCATACCAGGCTCTTCGGGTCTGGTATATATTTTAAACACTTAAGCCCCGGAAGGTTTTATCCCCTTAATGACCAGGCCATTTTTTGCGATATGGCACTGCGTCACTTTAACCCCCCCTGGCGGTATTCCAGAGTCTGACTCGGGGTTACATTTTCGTGCTGCGATCGGTAACCCCGAGTCAGACTCGGGCTCGCCTCGCTGGATCCACAGGCATTGTTTACTTACCTTGTCCCTGGATCCAGCGATGCCACCGCGCTGTGTGAGTGAGCTGGACCTCGCTCGATTCACACAGTGCCTCTGTGTGACGCCGATCTCCGTTCCCTGCGACGTTACGACGCACGGGAGCGGAGAACGGCGCCAAATTCAAAAACGTAAACAAACACAATACATACAGTATACTGTAATCTTATAGATTACAGTGCTGTATGTAAAAAATACACACCCCCCTTGTCCCTAGTAGTCTGCCCAGTGTCCTGCATGTAGTTTTATATAATAAAAACTGTTCTTTCTGCCTGCAAACTGTAAATTGTCCATAGCAACCAAAAGTGTCCCTTTATGTCAAAAATGGTTTTAGGGCAGCTAGAAAACAGCGATAATAAATTATAATCGCTTGCAGAATTGTGCGATAGCGATTTGTGGGGAAATTCGTCATAAAAAAATAAAAGTAATGACAGCGACAATTCTGCAACTGAGCAAATTTCAGTGATTTTGAGTTGATTACATTATTGAATATTTTTTATTATAATTATATTATTATTTGTTATAATTATTTATAATTATTTATTATATTATAATTTATAATTTTGTTTTTAAAAACATTTCATACCCGGGATGTCTACTAGTCTCTTGTTTGGTCAGATTTAAGTGAGTTATTCCTAAGAATTACAGGCCTACAGTACAAATCACCAAATTTCCTTGCAAATAATGGTACCGCTTTCAGCATCTTTTTTCTGAAAGAATCATACCGCCAGGGAGGTTAACTGACAATTGGGTGTGAGATGCTGTACCCAAACAAAATTGATGTACTTTTCCCCTCAAAAATAGAGCTTTCGTTTGGTGGTATTTGATGACCTGTGTGTTTTTATTTATTTTTTGCATTATAAACAAAAAAAGACAGACAATTTTGAAAAAAACACTACATTTGTTTACTTTCTGCTATAATGCAGAGTCTGAAAAAATATATAAACAAAACAAATGTATTCATCAGTTTAGGCCAATATGTAATCTGCTACATATTTTTGGTTAAGAAATCACAATAAACGTATATTTATTGGTTTGTGCAAAAGTTAAAGAATTTCATTTTTTGTAGGACTGAGACATTGCGGCGAACAAATATAACCCCAAGTGACACTTTTTGGGGACCAGTGACATTATTACATTGATCAGTGCAATAAAAATGCACTGATCAATGTAAAAATTACACTGGCAGTGGAGGGGTTAACACTGGGGGGGCGATCAAGGTGTTAACTGTGTTTCCTGGATGTGTTCTAACTGTGTGGGGTCTGGGCTCCATGGGACAACAAAGAGATCGCTGCTCCTGATCACTAGGAACAGCAGATCTCAGAGTCGTCCCACTGACAGAACAGGGATTTGCCTTGTTTACACTGAGAGATCCCTGTTCTGCCTCTCCTCACAGCGATCACGGGTCACCAGCGGGCAACAAGTCCGGGGGACCTGTGGGCACGCTCCCGTGGTGTGCAGCGGCCGCACGCACGCAGTTTAACATGCACAGACCGATCTACGGGTACGTTGGTTTGCGCAGGAGAGCCGACCCGCCACAGTATATATACTGTGGCTGGTCGGCAAGTGGTTAAGGGGAACCCCACGCAAACATTTAAAAAAAACAAAGGTGTGGGGTCCTCCCCAAAATTCAAAACAGACCCTTATCCAAGCATGTAGCTCAGCAGGCCAGGAAAGAGGGGGGGTGATTGAGTGTCCCCCCCCTCCTGAACCATACCAGGCCACATGCCCTCAACATGGGGAGAAGGGCCTCTTCCACACAACCCTGGGATGTGGTTGTGGGGGTCTGCGAGTGGAGGGCTTATCAGAATCTGAAAGCCTCCTTTACCTCCACCCATTCACCAAAAAAGTGTAGAAAGTGAATAAAGACACTACACACGTTTGACAATTTCTTTAATAAAAAATAAAAAACAATGTCCCTCGATGTAGATCCAACGTAAATCCCACCGCCTACCGCGCCACCGAAAAAAGAAAAAACCTCCGGCCTTGCAGAAGGCTCCCCGCTCCCTGACATTTCCTAAATAGCGGCGGAGTTACCCGATGATGTCAAATGGGTGACCCCTCCCCCTTGTGACATCGTCAACCATTATTCCACCAATCCAAATTCATATTTGGAATTAGTTGGAAAATGAATAAAACAAAACAAAGTTAAACAAACCTAAACTAAATGAATTCCGAAACGAATCAACAAAACAATGTTAGTAACATAACGAATCTATCCAAAACTAAACAAATTTTTCCATTTTGCACATGTTTAACCATCACATTGGCTGCCATTGCAGTATCGCTGAATAAGGGGGCCCCCCACCATACAGAGCACTTGCTGCCTCCAGAGGAACTCCTAAAAAAAATGGCCTGGGGTCCTCCGCAAAATTCAAAACAGACCCTTATCCAAGCATGCAGCCCAGCAGGCCAGGAAAGAGGCGGGGTGAGCGAGCCCCCCCCCCTCCTGAACCATATTAGGCCACATGCCCTCAACATGGGGTGGTGCTTTGCGGCGGGGGGTCCTCCTCCCACCCCAAAGCACCTTGTCCCCATGTTGATGGGGACAAGGGCCTCTTCCACACAACCCTGGACTGTGGTTAGGGGGGTCTGCGAGCGGAGGGCTTATCGGAATCTGGAAGCCCCCTTTACCCCCACCCATTCACCAAAAAAGTGTAGAAAGTGAATAAGGACACTACACAAGTTTTGTAAAATTTCTTTAATAAAAAATAAAAAACAATGTCCCTCAATGTAGATTCCTTAGTTCTATGGAGCCGGTTCACATATCTCCTGGGTGGCTGCGGAGCACACTGCACACTGTGCTTCTTTAGCTCCATTTCAGGGATAAATTCAGGCAAAGATTCGTCCCTGAATGGGGGACAATTCCAGTGTGAACCGAGCCTCAAATACAACGTTGTATTTTTTAAGTTATGCTATGTGATGCATACTAGCTCATTATGCCTTTGTCTTACAAAAAACGTTGTTTTTTTGGGGTTTACAACCACTTTAAATGGACTGTAGTGTGTTTCTGCAAAACCAATAATTGCAGAAAAAAATTCCTAGGTGTGAACCAGGCCTTAAAGCGGGGGTTCACCCAAAAAACAAGTATATAACATTACTTTAGTTTTGAATTATTTTTATTGTTTTCATATAAAATATAAAAACTTTACATACTTTAAAAAAGATTCACCAATCATTATAAAATTCACAAGTTCTTCATACGTATAACAATAACATCTTCAGACTACATATTACCACATTACAAAAAACACATTTATGTGGGTACAGGGCTAGGTCCAACCCTACGATACAGCCTCTATAGTGATGTCCTTT
The DNA here is from genome assembly GCF_905171775.1 of Rana temporaria. NCBI lineage: Eukaryota > Metazoa > Chordata > Amphibia > Anura > Ranidae > Rana > Rana temporaria. The sequence continues at coordinate 401,817,162 of NC_053492.1, read as the reverse complement.
AAACTAGGGGCATATTGCCCTCTCCTCCCCCCCCCCCCCAGTGAGCCCCTCAAACCCCAAAAACAAACAAAAAATAAATAATAATAATAAAAAAAGGGAGAGAAAAAAAAAGAAGACATTTTTTTTTTTTTCTTCTTTCCCCTTTTTTTTGTCCTTTGAGAGGGAAGGATCAGGGACAGAGGGGTTTTTTCATGTACTTCCCTATAGTCTGTACCTGCTCCCCCCCTGCAAGTATATAACATTATATTCAGTATACTGCAAACATGTACAGTATGCCGTTTTTTTTTTTTTGGGGGGGGTGTACATACGGTTTTATCTCTATTTTCCTCCCGACTTCCGGCTACTCATTCCCGTGGGACTGGGCGTTCCTGTGCAGTGCCGCAATGTCATCTGGGACTTCGCCCATATGATTGACGTGCCTGAGAAAAACTCCCACCGGCGGATAAGGCGCGTCATGACTTTCCGAAAATAGCCGAACTGCGAGTCGGCTCTATACGGTGCCTGCGCACCGACTAGGAGCCGTGTAGAGCTGACTGCGCAGGCGCCGTATAGAGCCGACTCGAGGTTCGGCTATTTTTGGAAAGTCATGACGCGCCTTATCCGCCGGTGGGAGTTTTTCTCAGGCACGTCAATCATATGGGAAAAGTCCCAGATGACATTGCGGCACTGCACAGGAACGCCCAGTCCCGCGGGAATGAGTACCCGGAAGGAAAATAGCGATAAAACCCTATGTACACCCCCCCTAAAAAACGTCATACTGTACATGTTTGCGGTATACTGAATGTAATGTTATATACTTGTTTTTTGGGTGAACCCCCGCTTTAAGGGAATTGCCCTCACTTTGGGAAAATATCCTATTACTTCTTATTGCACCCCCAAGACAGGAAATGAAGAGAAATCTCCCCAATAGGAAACCTAATAACTTGACACCTACTCTAAGAAAACTGACCCTTGAAATAGTTTTCTTATTTTAAACACCTGTACGCTTTCTCTGGATGTTTTAAAAATTATATTTCTTTAATGGACAAGACATAATAAACGGCAGCTCATCTGCTGTGTCATCCCAGCTGTCTCCCTTTATATCCTGTATTGGGCCTCCAAAATGTGGTGTGGAATGAGCAGATCACACATCTTATTTGAAAACATCCTCCCTTTAATTGAAATGCAGACAGCAAGGCTTTTGAATGTATAAAACTTTAACATGGCAATGCTCTCTCTCTCTAAATGAATCATTATTTATAATACGTCTCTGACGGGAATGTCTGAGTAACGGTTATGTTTGCAGAGATGGATTTTGCATTAAGAAAACTAACACCATAAAATGGAAATGGTTGTAAACATCTTTAATTCTGCAGGAAATAAAAGGGAGTTTTTACAGTGCTGTGCAGCGGTTTGGCCACAGCATGGGTGCAGCGTACCTGCAGTATGTAATGCATACCTCTCCATGACGGGGAGAGAGAGAGTGCGGCCTACCACGCCGTGTCAAGAACTCCAGCCCAGCCATGTATGCGGCTGTTTGTTTGCAAGACATCTTCACGGCACCAACTCAGCAGCCACGTTCCGTCACACTCTGATCGCTGGCGGTTCCATCAGTCATTGGTGAGAGGGCAACCGCCCACCTTCTGCATTATTTCCCCGGTTTCTTTGTTGGAACACTGTGTACAGACACCTTTACCATTGGAACATTTTACTGCACTTCTATTTGAACACTGTACATAGACACCTGTTACACCCTGGGGTTTAGTCAGGGAGCTCCTTTTCAGGAGTAGCTACTGTAGTTAAAGTGGAGTTCCACCCATAAATATAACATTACATCAGTAGTTTTAAAAAAATGTCATTAGTCCTTTAAGAATTTTTTTTTTTTTTTAGATGCCTTCAAAGTGTTGTTGCTAGGCAGAATAGTTAATCTTCCCTCTTCCTGCACCTAGGTGCTTAAGCTTCCTAACCTACACCGCACAGACTCCTGGGAATGTAGTGGGTGTAACTTTCCAGGAGTCTGTGCACTCCCCAGTCTCGAAGAATCATGTGACTTGGACAGTACAGGTGCTGAAACCTGATCTGAAACCTATTACACTGCTTGTGCAGCACTGAGCATGTGCGAGATATGCAAGGCTGAAATCCAGGAAGTCATACAGTCTGGCTTCTTGATGCCCACACTTAAGATGGCCCCAGTCAATTTCTATTTTATAAAGTGTCTAAATGCTGTATCAAGCTAACAAAACGGACCTTAGTTTACAGACTAACTTTACTAGAATACATTAAGCTTGTGTATTACAGGGGTATTTATATTTAAAAAGTGAAATTGTGGCCGGAACTCCGCTTTAAGGTTGGCTATTTGTATCTCCTGCACTTTGCTAAAAGACAAGATCATCTTCCTGTATCACTACTAACAACTGCAGGCAGTAAGGTCCAGGATCAGAAGTTCCCTGAACTTGTAAATAAATTGTGACCTTTCAAAATGTTGAGCACCTGCATGCCTACACCACATCCAGCAATGTAATGCGGCACCTCTAATAAATAGTCGGCATTACACTGTGGGATATAGATGGGTCACCTTTTCTGAAAATTAACAAAGTGCATGAAAGTGTCTGAATCATACTGAGCGCTATGAGGGACGTCTTTTAGGCATTTTTTATCTTAGATATTCTGTAAATGAGATTAAGCTCCACCATTACAGGCAGGTGTGTTCCAGGATCACCAGATTACACATAAGGGGGAGTGGGGTGAACAGGTACAGAACAGCAATGTCTCGATAAAACACTGAACTACTCAGCATGTAGGCTATGCTCTCTGTATGCACCTAAAGATTTATTTTAAATTTTGACCGGGGTGTACCTTTAAAAAGGTACCATGTGGTTCCTGCTATACTATTAGATCATCAGGTTCGTTTTGCAAAATTTAGAAAAGCGTTGCACCGATACCAAGCAAGTACTCATGCAAATACTTAGATACTAAAGCTGATACCTTCAAGTCCGCAGACTGTAAGAACCAGTTCACATATATGAACTGAATGCATCCGATTGGCATGACGCCTGGACCTGCAGCCTTTTCAAGGGAGCCGGTTCACACATGTACGGGCTGGCCGCAATGCGTTTTTAAAAAAAAAGAGTTTGGTGCGATTTCCATTGACGTACACTTTGACAATTCGCACCTGATTCGCACTTGAACCACTGAACAAAGTCTCATTGGAGGGGGCTGAAATAATGCTGTCAAAACCGGACCGTGCATATGTGAACTTGGTCTAACGGCCTTTATGGAGAAAGACACAAGAAGACGTCACGCAACGTTTTCCTCGTCGAGTTCCTTGTTAGGCTGTCGAGGAACTCGACAAGGCAAGTTTCTCCATTCCCGTCGAGGAAATAGAGAACTTGCTCTCTTTTTGGCTCGTTGAGTTTCTCGACAGTTTCCTCAACGAAAATGTACACACGACCGGTTTCCTCGGCAAAAAAATATCGTGTGTACGAGGCCTGAGAAAAAAAGCCCTGGATACATTTATATTGTTTTACAGTTACAAACGGCCCCTTGAGGGTAACCATAATGCTGATGCAGCCCGCGATGAATTTGAGTTTGACACCCCTGTATGGGCTTTCGAACTTCATTAGTTGAATCGTAGGCAAGAAAGGACATTCATACAAAATTCTATTAGTGCATGGCCAGCTTTAGTTTGGATAAAGTGGAAAGGAATTAGCATCTCAATATGATTTGTATTGCTGTATGTGTTCCCATTCAGGGGCATTTGCCCTTTCTATTTGTCCTGTTGACCAATGTCTCAGAGAGTGAAAGAAAATCCTGAATTTCGAGTTGTCATCAGAACAGGAATAAAGGTGAAATCTTGGGGCACTAGATCTGGCAGCCCTGGTGGGAACTATGGATTTCTTTTACTTGGGAGAGTTTTTCTCTCACTTCGTGTTGTAGGTATGGGACAGGAAGTGAAGGGAAATCTCCCTAATGGGACACAGATGGCAACAAAAAAAACATAGGATTATTACCCTCCCTTACTGTAACCCAAATATAAAAAATGGTTTTAGCCTCATTCTACTTTAAAGCCGATTCAATTATTTTAATCCAAAACAAATATGCAGACCAGGTGTTCTGATTTCACTCTAACATTACACCTAGTCCATACTTGCCAACTGTCCCGTTTTTAACGGGACAGTCCCGTTATTTGGGACCTAGTCCCGGCTAATTTAGCCTGCCGGGACTTGTCCCGGCTAGTGGGGAAGGCAGGTGCGGTAGTCGTTACCGCTGCGCAGTCCTGTGGACGGAGAGGAGGCGCTGTGAGCTTATCACAACCTCGAGCATCCAGTCAGTGGGTGGATCCATGTGCTCCCCCTCCCCCGGCTCCTCCCAGGCTCCCCTTCTCCAGCTCTGCGGATCTCCTACCATGTGCTGTGCAGAGCGTGGATGACTGCCGCCGCCGCCGCTGAGCAGCTCCTTGAACTTCTCTCCTCCTGGATGGACCGGACTGCCGTCACAGACCTGTCACCTGCCAGAACATCGATCATCAGAGAGGTACTCACTGTGATGACAGTCCGCGGCGCTGCCCGACATCCTGTGACGTCACTGGCTGATCGAGGGTGCCCTGAACATCCCTGCTGACCTCACACCACACTCCTGTCATCATCATGCTCCTCGTCATCCCCCTGTTCCTGGCATTCCACCATCCCACCTCCAACGCCTGTCATACATTTTATCACCTCCCTGTCACTTCCTACCGCCCACCCCTGTCATCTCCATCCTTCCTATCATCTCCATCCTTCCTGTCACCTCCCTGTCATCTCCATCCTTCCTGTCACCCTCCTACCACCCACCCCTGTCATCTCCATCCTTCCTGTCACCTCCCTGCCACCCACCCGTGTCATCTCCATCCTCCATGTCACCTCCCTACCACCCACCCCTGTCATCTCCATCCTCCCTGTCACCTCCCTGCCACCCACCCGTGTCATCTCCATCCTCCATGTCACCTCCCTACCACCCACCCCTGTCATCTCCATCCTCCCTGTCACCTCCCTACCACCCACCCCTGTCATCTCCATCCTCCCTGTCACCTCCCTACCACCCACCCCTGTCATCTCCATCCTCCCCGTCACCTCCCTACCACCCACCCCTGTCATCTCCATCCTCCCTGTCACTTCCCTACCACCCACCCCTGTCATCTCCATCCTTCCTGTCACCTCCCTGCCACCCACCCGTGTCATCTCCATCCTCCATGTCACCTCCCTACCACCCACCCCTGTCATCTCCATCCTCCCTGTCACCTCCCTACCACCCACCCCTGTCATCTCCATCCTCCCTGTCACCTCCCTACCACCCAGCCCTGTCATCTCCATCCTCCCAGTCACCTCCCTACCACCCACCCCTGTCATCTCCATCCTCCCTGTCACCTCCCTACCACCCACCCCTGTCATCTCCATCCTCCCCGTCACCTCCCTACCACCCACCCCTGTCATCTCCATCCTCCCTGTCACCTTCCTACCACCCACCCCTGTCATCTCCATCCTCCCCGTCACCTCCCTACCACCCACCCCTGTCATCTCCATCCTCCCTGTCACCTTCCTACCACCCACCCCTGTCATCTCCATCCTCCTTGTCTCCTCCCTACTACCCTCCCCTGTCATCTCCATCCTCCCTGTCACCTTCCTACCACCCACCCCTGTCATCTCCATCCTCCCCGTCACCTCCCTACCACCCACCCCTGTCATCTCCATCCTCCCTGTCACCTTCCTACCACCCACCCCTGTCATCTCCATCCTCCTTGTTTCCTCCCTACTACCCTCCCCTGTCATCTCCATCCTCCCTGTCACCTCCCTGCCACCCACCCCTGTCATCTCTATCCTCCCTGTCACCTCCCTGCCACCCACCCCTGCCATCTCCATCCTCCCTGTCACCTCCCTGCCACCCACCCCTGTCATCTCCATCCTCCCTGTCACCTTCCTAACACCCATTCCCGTTTCAATTTCCTGTAATTCTCTCTTTATTGAGAAGACCCTATAATCTGATAAGTAGGCGAAGATTATGCGGAGTGGGTGGAGCTTCGGGGAAGTGAGTGTGGTAATTAATAGCTGTGCTGCAAAGTGTCCCTGGAATTTTTTTTCAAATGTTGACAACTATGCTAGTCATATATTGAATCTCTTGTTCCTAGGAACACAACCCAGTCATTTACAATGATCCATTTATACTGTATAGAGGCAAGAAGAACAAGGCCTTATGCTTTCAATGTGTAGGATATACAAGCTCAAATATAAGTTTAGATGTAAAACTTACCCACACTGGATTGTGTCTCATCCATATCATCTCTGCCTTCTGTCACATTGCTCAGGAAGTGATTGCTGGACAGATTCATTGGCTTTCCAGTCACAACATTCTAGAAAATGATCATAGCTAATGTTTAAGGTTTACATGCTGTATAGTAATACAGTAGAAATAAGTAATACATTAGGTAAATTTTTTAGCATTGCTATTGGCAACACTGAATAATCCATACAAAAAAAATGTCATGCATAGATTTATACTTTTTTTATATATACTGTATGTTTTCATATATGTTCTTTTTCCCCTTTTATGTTTCCTTACATACAAAAACTGCCACATGCATGTAGTGGGATTCTTCATATGTAAAGAGTCCATGAACAATTTGCGTATATGGCAATACAAAGTGCAATGTTAATGAGCAAAGTGTAGTAATCTCTGGCATGATCAGAAATCATCCAAGTCCTGCCATTATAAATAAATTAACAAAAGGGAAAGTTTAAGGCTCGATTCACATCTATGCATGTTGCTTTTGAGCATTCCTGCAGTGCTTTTTGCTGTTCTTTCTGAGTTTTTGTAACTGCGTTTTTACCACGATTTGCATTTTGCAAATTGTTTCTTTTTTTTTACATTTACTGCATATAGCTGGTTGCTAAGGAGTGGGTTGGAAAGCCGGCCGTCATGTCCTTAGCAACGGATGAGTCATCAGCTGTCAGTTGGCTTCCACATCAGAGTACCTTCTTACATCAGGTGTCCCCATCAGCGTTACCCCTTAGGGCTCTTTCACACGGAGCGGACCGTTTCTGGGTCCGCTCCGTGTGTCTCCGTCGGCTCAGCGGGGATCCCCGCTCAGCTGTCGGCGGATAGGGCGGTCCCCGCACACAGTGCAGAGACCGCCCTGTCTCAGCTCCGCTCTGCCATATGGGGAACCGGATGCAGACGGACCGTCTGTCCGTCTGCATCCGTTCCGTTCCGCCGGACGGAAGAAAAATAGGGTTTTCTTCCGTCCGAAAACCGGATCCCGACGGACGCGGACGTTAGCGGATGCTCCATCCGCTAACGGACGCGATCCCATAGGGATGTATTACAAGTCCGTTAACGGACTTGTATTAACAGACAGGCGGAGCGGACGTCTGAAAGGGGCCATACATCAGGTTTCCCCCATCACAGTACCCCTTAGATCAGCTGCATCCATTAGAATGCCCCCTTAGATCAGTTGCCCAATCAGAGTGCCCCCCTAGATCAAATGCCCCCATCAGTACCCCCCTACATAAGGTGTCCTCATATATCAGTAGCCCCATCAGAGTATCCCCATAGATCAGTTGCCCCCATCAGAGGACTCCCATAGATCAGATGCCCCATCAGAGTCTCTCTATATCAGTAGAGCCCAGTGCAACTTACTGATATGTCCCTAGAGGTGGGCAGGCAGGGGACAGGAGCAGGGAGGAGAAGCATGCTGCATGGGGTGGGGCACACATGTAACATCAGCGCTGCAGGCTGGCAGGCTGATGGCCTGTGCTGGACTGTCAGTTGGTCCGGATCCAGACCGCAGTCCGCTATTTAGTGAAGGCAGTACTATATGCATGATACTGACCTTATCTGTCACTAGGACATAGTTTAACCTCAGACTGACTTCATATCCATCTTCATGCATTGTGGCTGATATGATCTGAAACAGAAAATAAGGCAGAATATATGTAACAATGGTGGCACTTGGTGATTTGCCCTGTGCTTCCATGTGTTAGCAGGAGGACTGTCAGCCCAGTTTAAGCTCTGAATAGCGAGACTTAAAGCGGAGTTCCGGCCACAATTTCACTTTTTAAATATAAATACCCCTGTAATACACAAGCTTAATGTATTCTAGTAAAGTTAGTCTGTAAACTAAGGTCCGTTTTGTTAGGTTGTTACAGCATTTAGACACTTTATAAAATAGAAATTGACTGGGGCCATCTAAAGTGTGGGCATCATGAAGCCAGACTGTATGACTTCCTGGATTTCAGCCTTGCACATGCTCAGTGCTGCACAAGCAGTGTCAGATCAGGTTTCAGCACCTGTGCTGTCCAAGTCACATGATTCTTCGAGACTGGGGAGTGCACAGACTCCTGGAAAGTTACACCCACTACATTCCCAGGAGTCTGTGCGGTGTAGGTTAAGAAGCTTAAGCACCTAGGTGCAGGAAGTGGGAAGATTAACTATTCTGCCTAGCAACAACACTTTGAAGGCATCTTAAAAAAAAAAAAATTTTGTAAAGGACTAATGACATTTTTTTAAAACTACTGATGTAATGTTATATTTATGGGTGGAACTCCACTTTAAGCAGGGGTTCCATTTTTTGCTCCTGGTGACTGAACAGAATGTGTGGGGGAACAAAGGAAAGGTAGATATAGGCTGCTGGGGAGAATGACAATAAAATGATCCTGCTGATTTCCCTGACATGGGAAAAGTATAGGCTTAAGCTGGCCATAGATGGATCGAAATTTGTCCAATTCAGCAGGGATTGTCCAAAGTTCGATCCACCTGTGGCTTCTCCGCTGAAGTCAATCGGGCTTGTTGGAAAAATGTTCTTGATCTCCACTATCAGAATACAGGGGGGGAGGGGTGATTTACCAAAACTGGAGAGTGCAAATCTGGTGTAGTTCTGCATAGAAAGCAATGAGCTTCCATTTTTTTTCTGTCAAAGCTTAATTGAATAAGCTGAAGTTTGAGGTGGATTGATTACCATGCACAGCTGCACCAGAGTTTGCAATCTCCAGCTTTAGTAAATCAACCCCTATGGGCCCTTTCAGAGGTCCGCTCCGCCTGTCCGTTATTACAAGTCCGTTAACGGACTTGTAATACATCCCTATGGGATCGCGTCCGTTAGCGGATGGAGCATCCGCTAGCGTCCTCGTCCGTCGGGATCCGGTTTTCGGACGGGAGAAAACCCTATTTTTCTTCCGTTCGGCGGAACGGAACTGATGCAGACGGACAGACGGAACATGGCACAGTGCCCCTTACATCAGAGAATGGCACAGTGCCCCCTTACATCAGAGCATGGCACAGTGCCCCCTTACATCAGAGCATAGCACAGTGCCCCCTTACATCAGAATCCTGTCACAGTGCCCCTTTACATCAGAATCCTGGCACAGTACCCCTTACATCAGAGAATGGCACAGTGCCCATTGACATCAGAGAATGGCACAGTGCCCCTGACAGAGACTGGCACAGTGCCACCTGACATCAGAACATGGCACAGTGCCCCTTACATCAGATACTGGCACATTACCCCTTACATCAGAGCATGGCACAGTGACCCCTGACATCAAAATCCTGTTACAGTGCCCCTGACATCAGAATCCTGGCATAGTGCCCCTGACATTAGAGCATAGCACAGTACTCTCTTACATCAGAGAATGGCACAGTGTCCCCTGACATCAGAGAATGGCACAGTGTCCCCTGACATCAGAGAATGGCACAGTGCCCCTTACATCAGAGAATGGCACAGTGCCCCCTTACATCAGAATCCTGGCACAGTGCCCCTTACATCAGAGAATGGCACAGTGCCCCCTTACATCAGAATCCTGGTACAGTGTCCCTTACATCAGAGCATGGCATAGTGCCACCTTACATTAGAGCATGGCACAGTGCCCCTTTACATCAGAGCATAGCACAGTGCCCCCTTACATCAGAATCCTGGCACAGTGCCCCTTTACATCAGAATCCTGGCACAGTACCCCTTACATCAGAGAATGGCACAGTACCCCTTACATCAGAGAATGGCACAGTGCCCATTGACATCAGAGAATGGCACAGTGCCCCTGACATCAGAGACTGGCACAGTGTCACCTGACATCAGAACATGGCACAGTGCCCCTTACATCAGAGACTGGCACATTACCCCTTACATCAGAGCATGGCACAGTGCACCATTACATCAGAACATGGCACAGTGCCCCTTACATCAGAGAATGGCAAAGTACCCCCTTACATCAGAGACTGGCACAGTGCCCCTTACATCAGAGACTGTCACAGTGTCCCTTGACATCAGAGAATGACACAGTGCCCCCTGACATCAGAGACTGGCACTGTGGCCCTTACATCAGAGAATGGCACAGTGCCCCTTGACATCAAAGCATGGCACAGTGCCCCTTACATCAGAGCATGGCATAGTGCACCATTACATCAGAACATAGCACAGTGTCCCTTACATCAGAGAATGGCACAGTGCCCCCTTACATCAGAATCCTGGTACAGTGTCCCTTACATCAGAGCATGGCATAGTGCCACCTTACATCAGAGCATGGCACAGTGCCCCTTTACATCAGAGCATAGAACAGTGCCCCTTACATCAGAATCCTGGCACAGTGCCCCTTTACATCAGAATCCTGGCACAGTACCCCTTACATCAGAGAATGGCACAGTGCCCATTGACATCAGAGAATGGCACAGTGCCCCTGACATCAGAGACTGGCACAGTGCCACCTGACATCAGAACATGGCACAGTGCCCCTTACATCAGAGACTGGCACATTACCCCTTACATCAGAGCATGGCACAGTGCACCATTACATCAGAACATGGCACAGTGCCCCTTACATCAGAGAATGGCAAAGTACCCCCTGACATCAGAGACTGTCACAGTGCCCCTTACATCAGAGACTGTCACAGTGTCCCTTGACATCAGAGAATGGCACAGTGCCCCCTGACAGCAGAGACTGGCACTGTGGCCCTTACATCAGAGAATGGCACAGTGCCCCTTAACATCAAAGCATGGCACAGTGCCCCTTACATCAGAGCATGGCACAGTGCACCATTACATCAGAACATGGCACAGTGCCCCTTACATCAGAGAATGGCACAGTGCCCCTTACATCAGAGAATGGCACAGTGCCCCTTACATCAGAGAATGGCACAGTACACCCTGACATCAGAGACTGGCACAATGCCCCCTGACATCAGAGCCTGGCACAGTGCCCCGACATCAGAGACTGGCACAGTGCCCCTACATCAGAGTTAAGTCATCCCTAAGTGCTAGCTGAACAATAAATCAACTTGGCAGCTCCTGGAAGAGGGGGGGGGGGGGAACCAGGTCTCAAGTCCTGCGGGAACGCGTGGGAACGGAGTTCCTGCACTTTTTTCACAGCAGGAACGCAGTTCCCTTTGCAGGACTAGAGCAGCTGAGAACAGCCAAACCGCCCAAGCCAATCCTTCACTAAGCGGCGATGCCCAGCTCGAGTCACTGTCAGGGGCAGGCGAACCATAGTAATCCTTTATGTTACTGGCCGCTTCCTGTATATGGATTCATCGGGTAGTGTGCGGGTATTCCGTCACTTCCTCGATGCCGCAATGTCTCCTGGGAGCTTTTGTCATTGTTCCTAGGAGACATTGCGGAGGTCTGCAGCAAGTTATCACAGGATTTAGAAAGAACTTGCTTAAAGTTCATTTTAAATCCCGCAATAACTTACAATGTCTCCTGGGAACAATGACAAAAGCTCCCAGGAGACATTGCGGCATCGAGGAAGTGACGGAATACCCGCACACTACCCGATGAATCCATATACAGGAAGCGGCCAGTAACAAAAAGGATTACTAGGGTACAGTGGATTGAAAAAAAACAAAAAACATGCGGTTTAGTAATTATGCATATGAGCGTATAATTTTTTTTTTTTTGGTAGGGGAGTGGATCTTGGGTAGGAGTTCCCACACCTTTTTCCCCAGGACTTGACCCCTGGGGGGGGGACAGATGGAGGGAGAGAGGGGAGGGAGATGGGGGATTGCTCACTCACCAGAGGCTGGTTTCTGCAGGATCACACAGGGGAATCAGTGTAGCAGCCCCCACGGATCTGCCAGATGCTGTTCTTAGGATCTCCCGCCCACACATCTCATTTCTCAGACACAGGCTCCATCCAAGGATTGCAGTGTGGGCGGGGCAGACACAGGGGATGGGGGCTGGAGGAGCCAGAGAGGATGGAGACCTCTCTCCTGTATGTACAGTGTGGGGGGAGGAAGGGGGGATTTCTTCGGGCTGAGTGAAGTGAAATCTGCCATGCTAGATTCAGCCAGGCTCCCCACTAGATACTACTGACCTCCTATCCTTTGACAACAGAAGATGCAGTGGAGGGCAGGCAGAGTGCAGCTGTATCACTCCGCCGCCGGAACTATAGAGGGAGCGTCGGGAAATGCGGCCATTTGTCAGCTTACTCCGCAGCTGTTTTCATAGGTCAGTCTCTCTAGGAGTATACATATCAATCAAACTTGTCTCACGGGCAGCACTGTCACTGCCAGTGAGTGTCAATTAGTGAACCCAGCAATTTCACCAGAATAAAGCCTTGGCTGGCACAGGGGAGGATTAGGGTGTGCCCAGGCACATCCGGTACACCCTGTGCGCACGCATGTATACTTTCTACAGAACACTGCGAACATCCAAATACGTTTATTTTATTTCAGACTAGCCTTTGGATGTCTATGCTGCAATAAAAAGACTGCACAATCGTTAGCATTTCATATTTGACTTTAATTCCACTTTAACCCTCGCTGCGGCACAATAGTATGTTAAAAAATACCCACATCTATTACAATTTATGCAGCCTGACTGCATTACAGGATAAAAGAAGGCTTTAATCACACTTTAATTTTCCAAAGAGAAATGTAGCCAATTTTCATCACCTCGACATTTAACCTATTAAACACATAACATTTTCCAAGATCGTACAACCTAATTGCGGTTTTGTACAAATAAGCAGCCGTTGGGACCAGCGCCCCCTAGTACCATGGGACAGAACAATGTCCTTTTCTTTTGTGCTTCACATACGCAGTGTGTACTCCATGGGTGCCCAATCTTTTGAAGAGCGAGGGCCACATAAGCAACTTGGTAACTGGTCGCGGGCCACAATAAGTGGAGTGGACGGAAGACAGAATCCGTGTCCGCTCTGTATATGCAGAGCGGACACAGACACATCCCACTCTACTCTGAGGCCCTCCCATCCAATCCAACCAGATGGAAGGGGACAGATCCCCTTCTGTTTTTCTTGTGGATTGGAGGTAGGTGGGTGCAAATGGACACAAGTCCGTTTACATCTGCCGCTCCATACAGATGAATGGGAGGGTCTGTGTGGGTTGAACCGATCATGTGAAATGGGTCTAAGGCTCCTTTTTCACACGTTTCGGCAACCTGCGATCTGGGCTTGTGAACCCGCTATCCCAAAGCAGGAGGTCGCGGGCCACATGTGGCCCCCGGGCCGCTGGTTGGGCACCCCTGTGTACTCTCTTCTGCTGCAGCTGCTGAGGTCATCATAGGCAACAGGAGAGAGTACACACTACACATGTGTGGCCCGAAAAACAGGACAACATTACCTTCTGTGGCACTAGGGGGCGCTAGTTGCAATGGTTACTCCCGTTTCTACAATAACTCGAGAAAGCGAAACATCAGAAAACAGTTAAAAGGGAAGTACCGTATTTATCGGCGTATACCGCGCACTATTTTGCCCTGAAAATCATGGCAAAATTGTGGGTGCGCGATATACGCCGATACCCGCTTTCCCGCGCCGAGTTTGAATACTGCGCCGACATATACCGAGCGCAGTACACTCGTGTATAGTCGGCCAGTCTCGGCTCCTCTCGCGCTGACGTCCTGGACGTACAGGACGTCAGCGCGAGAGTAGCCGAGCCTGCCCGACCATACACGAGTGTACTGCGCTCTGTATATGTCGGCGCAGTATTCAAACTCGGCGCGGGAAACGAGCGGGGAGGACGCGAGGATGCCGCAGAAGGACGCCGGACCCGACGAAGAGGACACCCGAAGCCGCAGAAGGACGCCGGACCCGACGAAGAGGACACCCGAAGCCGCAGAAGGACGCCGGACCCGACGAAGAGGACACCCGAAGCCGCAGACGGACGCCGGACCCGACGAGGCCGCCGATGGACGCCGCGCAAGACACCAAAACTGTAAGTACAAAAAATCTTTTTTCCACAGGAATTTCGGGCAACTTTAGGGGTACGCGCTATACGCGGGAGCGCGCTATACCCCAATAAATACGGTATGTTTTTGAGATTCATACTTACCTAGGTGGATGCAGCACTCTGACTGGCTGGGCAATCATCTGGGACCCAGATAATTGCCAAGAGGAAGGGGGGAGAGGTGAACTTCCTTCCAGCGCCGCGGTGCCCCGGGAGGAAGTGGGAGATGAAACCCTTTAAAAAGAGGGTTTGCCCCCCCCTCAAAAAAAAATTACATGACAAATGTGGCATATCAAGGGGTCACCTTCCCTTAATGCAGAAGTTTTGGGTGGAACTCCGCTTTAAAACAATAAAATTAAAAGTCACCATAAAGTGTCCTGTGCAGTACTTCTATCCTTTATAGTCCCCGATATGTTTTTTTTTTTCCTTCTTTCACATATGATATCAATACATGGAGGTGTGTGCTGTACCTGTATTCAGCCTTGTATTGCCCTCCTGTGCAGTCTTCTATATAGATGGAGCATCTCGTCACAGACATTGGAGATCTTCAGAATGATGGAGATTCTGTCAAATCAAGACAACAGGAGACACTGGGACAGATCCACAAAGAAATTACGCCGGCGTATCTATTGATACGCCGGCGTAATTTCAAAATTCCCACGTCGTATCTTTGTTTTGAATCCTCAAAACAAGATACGACGGCATCTCGGCTAGATCCGACAGGCGTACGTCTTCGTACGCTGTCGGATCTAAGCTGCAATTTTTCGGCGGCCACTAGGTGCCGTTCCTGTCGAAATCCGCGTTGAGTATGCAAATTAGCTATTTATGGCGATCCACGAACGTACGTCGGCCCGGCGCATTTTTTTTCCGTCGTTTGCGTTCGGCTTTTTCCGGTGTATAGTTAAAGCTGCTGTACTGAGGCGTACTCAATGTTAAGTATGGCCGTCCTTCCCGCGTACAATTTTGAATTTTTTACGTTGTTTGCGTAAGTCATTCGTGAATAGGAATTTGCGTAGAATGACGTCACCGTCGTAAGCATTGGCGGGTTCCGGTTTAATTTCGAGCATGCGCACTGGGATACCCCAGTTCCAAAAAAACGTTGTTTACGTCGGGTCACGACGTATTAACATAAAACACGCCCCCATTAGATCCATTTGAATTCCGCGCTCCTTACGCCGCGATAGATACACTACGCCGCCGTAACTTATGGCGCGGATTTGTTGTGCATTCCATTTAAAAAAGATAAGTTACGGCGGCGTAGCGTACCTTAGATATGCTGCGCCCGGCGCAGATGTCTGTGGATCTGCCCCACTGTGTTTTAACCACTTCCCGATCGCCTTACGACTATATACGGCGGCACTTTAAAGACTGATATCTCGGTAACGGCAGCAGCTGCTGCCACAACCGAGATATCCATCTTTAGTGTGAGCGGTCCTGTAAAAGATAACAGTGGTCTCCGTGGCGGATTCGCCGCGAGATCACCGTTATCGGCGGCGGGAGAGTCCCCCCCCCCGCCGCGATCGGGTCCTTCAGCCTGCTGTGTGGGGATGCGAGTGAGGGCAAGATGGCCCCCACCCGTCCCCATAGCATAGCAGGGCGGAAGTGACGTAAGTCCCGCCCATGCGTCTTAAAGGCACATTTTTTTGTTGTCATTTTTTCAAATGACAAAATTTTCATTTTTTTTTGGGCATTTAAGTCTAAATATGAGATCTGAGGTCTTTTTGACCCCGGTGAAAACGGTGTTCAAACCACACAAGTGAGGTATAGCCGCGATCGTTAGAGCGAGAGCAATAATTATAACCCAGGTGCCTGCAGAGGTGGGGGCATCGAAGTGGCAGAGTTCGTCCCTCCCTCCTTCTCTCCTTGTTTGTGTCCATCCAGAACTAGTGTTCTGAGCATAGGTGTGTGTCCGTCCAGAACTGATGTGTCTCTGACCATCTCCTGTACTGTGTCTGCAGTCTCTGGTCATCTCCTGTACTGTGTCTGCAGTCTCTGACCGTCTCCTGTACTGTGTGTCTGCAGTCTCTGACCATCTCCTGTACTAAGTCTTCAGTCTCTGACTGTCTCCTATACTATATTTGCAGTCTCTGACCATCTCCTGTATCATGTCTGTAGTATATCTGGGGGCTCTAACAGAAGACCTCTCTGTGTCCATCAGAGAGGCCCCCCTCCAGGTCCCACTAAAGCACTCTGCTTCTATTCCTGTATTTTGTTTATTGTTAAGAGATCACGTAAGGATCCCAGGGTAACAAATACTTTGTGGGGGAGCATCTCTGTGGTTGAGTCATTGCCAGAGAAACATTTGTAAAGAGGAGGAGTTAGTAAAATGACCACGCCCATGTGGGGGGCGCCAGAAATATTTCTGCACCCAAGCGCCTGTGACCCTAGGATCGGCCCTGCACTGGTGGTTAGTGGCAGGATTTAACCCCCACTTCTGCATTGTGGATTGGCAGTAAATACCACCCCCCCCTCCCCCTGGTTTGTGGATTGGCAGTGAAACTTAACCCCCCCCCCCCAATCACATACTTCCACACCGCTCTCTCTCTCCCCAGGTTGGGATTTTGCTTGTACTGTGGGCAGAGATAACTCAGCATAGTCTCTCTCTCATTCAGTCTTGGGTCCTGGAGTACAGTACACAGCGCATTCCAGGACCTGGATGCCTGCTGCCACTTTGCTTTCTTTATGATGCCCAATAGCCTGCGGGCCGCACACAGATGGCCAGAGGGACGCTTTTTGGACACCAGGGGCATTAACTGTTCACACTACATGCATCGAGCTGCACTAAGAATCCTTGACCAATGCAGTCCTAAGGCATAGACAGAACGATTTGTACCGAGTTCAGTTCCCACATGCTGAAAAAAGTAGGGCATGCAATACTTTTTTACTTTTATTTTTTGAATAAAGATCTATGAAATGTCACTTTGTGACATTTCAATAAAGTTAAAAAAAGAAAAATTTGGACGAATCCCTGCTAAAGTTAGCGGACCCAACTCTGGGTCACAACAGGGATGTAAACCGCCCATGATACGGAGCGTAGACCGCGGACATTGCTTAACATAACCGTTTTTTTCTTTCAACGCGATAGCCTGGCAACTGGTTGCCCGGTGCGGACGGGGTGGATCCCTCATGCATCTTTGGTGAGATTCCGATCTTTCTCTTTCTCTCTCTCTCTCTCTCCTTTATTTTTATTATTATTTTTATTATCATTATTATTATTTTCTATATGGTTAGGCACTTTTACAGTTGTTGCTGTTGACATGGTTAATGCCCCCGAAATGCTGAGATGGCTACACACGGCAGGGCTCACAACCCACGTGTGTGCGCCCTGAGCGATAGCGCCAGCGCTGTGATTCTCATTGTGAAATGCGGGGACCGGGGGGGCCTGGGCCTGGAGGATGCGTTGGGGGCGGTTGTTGGAGGCCTTAAATGGCACCCCTCCTCCGGCGTGGACCCTGGCTAGGGTCGCTCCTGGAACCGCCTAGGGTGGTTCTCCACTCGTGGCAATACCAGAGCCCGAAACGCGATGTGCTTAGATAACTGAGGAGGGTAGGCGAGCCATCCACCCTACTCTCAAGAATAACCTTCTTATGCTTTACTTGTTTTGGCTACGTTCGGATATTTCTTTGTGTTTTCTTTGTTGGAATGGAAAAATGTACGTCACTGTTACTAATGAGTATTGCTAAACTCTAAGATGTGACTGAACTCAATAAAAAATAAATTAATAAAAAAGATGCAAATTTAAAATAAACAAATGCTAAAATTATATAAAAAAAAGGAAAATTTTAACAGTGCGATGCATCATTTATGATGTATCAGCATCACTCTCGTTCGCAGTGCATATCAGCAGCCGTGGTGTAATGTAGTCTCCGGTGTGAAGTAACTTCTTTAACAGAGCTTGGGATAGAAGTAAAACCAGACTGAGGTTCTGACCCCTCTTAAATTGAAAAAATAAATCTATACATACTATACATATGTACACTTTAGGGTTCATTCACACAGATTTTTATAGACATTTTAAGCACCTAATGTAAATTTCTGGGTGCTTTCCTGCTCAAGATGCACCATGCAGCCTGTCATACAAGTGAGCCAAACTTATATAAACACCAATGCCTCTTTGTGTTGGGAAAATACTTCGGACCTTAATGTGCTTCTTCTTGAGCCACACCTTTGTTGCCCTGGCCGTGTGCTTTGGGTCATTGTCATGCTGGAATACCCATCCATGACCCATTTTTAATGCCATGGCTGAGAGGAGTTTCTCAGCCAAGATTTGATGGTACCTGGCGCCGTCCATTGTCCCCTTTGATGCGGTGAAGCTGTCCTGTCCAATTGGCAGAAAAACACTCCCAAAGCATAATGCTTCCACCTCCATGTTTGCCGGTGGGGATGGTGTTCTTGGTCTCATAGGTAGCATTCCTCCACCTCCATACACGGCGAGTTGAGTTTATGACAAAGAGCTACATTTTGGTCTCATCTGACCACAACACTTTCACCCAGTTCTTCTCTGAATCATTCAGATGTTCATTAGCAAACATCATATGGGCCTGTACATATGCTTACTTGAGCAGGCTCTGCAGGATTTCAGTCCTTCACGGTATAGTGTGTTACCAATTGTTTTCTTGGTGACTATGGTCCCAGCTTCCTTGAGATCATTGACAAGATTCTTCTGTGTAGTTCTGGGCTGATTCCTCACTGTTATCATGATCATTGAAACCCCACAAGGTGAGATCTTGCATGGAGCCCCAAATAGAGGGAGATTGACAGCTATTTTGTGTTTCTTCCATTTGCAAATAATTGCACCAACTGTTGTCACCCTCTCACCAAGCTGCTTGGCCATGGTCTTGTAGCCCATGCCAGCCTTGTGTAGGTCTACAGTCTTGTCCCTGACATCCTTGGACAGCACTTTGGCCATGGTGAAGAGATTGGAATCTGTTTGATTACTTCTGTGGACAGGTGTCTTTTATACAGGTAACAAGCTGAGATTAGGAGCACTCCCTTTAAAAGAGTGCTCCTAATCTCAGCTCGTTACCTGTATAGAAGACACCTGGGAGCCAGAATGATTGCTTAGTTGTAGCGCTACCCCCGGAGGAGCCGCTGATCAGATTTGGGATCGGCGTATTTAAGTTACCTCTGTGATGTGTCTAGGGGTGATGATGGCAATGAGAGCAGTAACGGAATGTCCAGGCTGTTGGTTGAAGTTTTTCAATGCTTTATTTCTGGTCCAACACGACCAACAGTCAACTTGAGGTAGACAGCATAGGTTGGTGAAAGAAAGATAAACTTTGCAGACCCAGGTTATGGATAGGGAAACAGTCCTGCCTCCAATAATTGTAATTGTCACGTCGCCACTCCAGCCGGAGTGGGTAAAGTGCCCCTGGACAGACCTCTCTCACAGGCCTGGCAGCCAGAGCGTCACCTACAACTTCTAGGGAGGAACAAGTCTCTGCCACAGACTTGGCTCTAGTAGAATTAAGATTGTAGGATGAGACCTCAGCCACAGGCCTAGCACTTGAAAGTTTGGATGATAGAGCGAATCCTCCCAGTGTATCACTTGGGGTCACTGACTGACAGTTTGCCACATAGAACCTGTCAGTGTCCGGTACCCAGAGCCCAGATGGTTCGTTCAAGCCCTGTTGGATCACCTGCCTCCGGGTTCACCTCAGACCGATCCCCCACCGAACAGCACAACTCGCTTGGGATCTTCTCAATAGAGATGGGGGACCCAGTAAATCACTGGGGCCCCTGTACGGCATCAGATGCTCCGAGCCATGAGAGCCCAGAGTCAGGAACTCCGCGTAGCGCATGCGCCCCGGCCTGTTAGGCCATATCGCCGGGGGCCGTGATGTGCGCACACCCTGAAGGTGGGTGCCGCACCTGGAACCAGGAACCCACGAAGAACCCCCGAGCAATGGCCTCTGCCACAGAAATACTCCTCCCAGCATGCTCCGTGAGGGAAAACTCCTCTAATTGGCTGCTGGGGAGAAGCGGCTCCGCCTGGAACCCTCTGGCGCCACCTACCGTCCAGAGATGAAACGGCATCTCCGGAGAACAGAATGACCCAGAGAACAGTTCATGGGAAAGCAGATGGAACATACCCTTAATACTTTAAATAAATAAGAAACAACAGACAACTTGTTGGATGATAAAGGCCGCAAGTGTTTATTATTGGTTTCAAAGGTAAATAGTTAAATAAATAAATAATTTAAATATTTACATAAATAAATAACCTTAAAATAAGCCTTAAAGCTAACCTAGCCACTACTGCCCAGGCTGCCAATAAAATATTACCCAGCTTACGTAAAGACCATAGCACCAGCTGATAAACATATTTATTATTATAACACATACTCATGTAAAATAAATAAAAGCTAGTCCCCCTTTGATAAATAAAGGTGACCCTACCACATAACAAACACTGCGACAAACTTATATGAGAGAAAAAAGGGGGGGGGGGTGGGGAAAGAACACCACAGCTCCTAAGTCTTCTGAGGCGAATGAGCCTGAGCTGGACGGAACCCCGTTTAAATAGCCCAGAACCAGGATGGTTCTGGCCAGTTCAAACCGGATTTTCCCAGGCTTTCTACCCCAGGCTACAGAGGTCATCTGTCGGGCAATGAGCCCGCCAAAATTCCCCTGCAGTAAGGCCCTTTTCACACTACAAAATAAATCCGTTTTAATAATCCGTATTAAAATCCGTCAGATAATGTTAAAAAACGGAAGTTATACGTCCTTTATAACATATCATTAAAGTCTATGGGATTTTTTTATGTTCCGTAAAGATCCGTAATAGTCCGTTATAACATACGGACGTTAGTTATTACGGAATATGTGACGGGTCTTGCACTAATTTTTTTTCCGTTGCAAGTAACGGATATATTAACGTCCGTTATATTTTAACATTGAAGTCTATGGCGCACGGACGTTAGTAAATGTCTCCGTAAATGTCCGTTATGTTAACGGACGTTAATTTTACTGAGCATGCTCAGTAAAGACTTTTGGAGCTGGACTTCAAGAAAGGGTGAAATGCTTTTTATTAACGGACGTTAGAAAGGAATGATATAACGGATGTACACGGATATATACGGATAAACATTATCCGTTTTCAATAAAGGAAGAATGGTAAAATATTTATCCGTATGTATCCGTTATTAAATCCGTTAATAAACGTCCGTTAATAGGTGTAATAACAGTAGTAACGGATATTATAAAACGGACATACAATCCATAGTGTGAAAGAAGCCTAAGGCCTCGTACACACGGCCGAGGAACTCGACGTGCCAAACACATCAAGTTCCTCGGCGAGTTCAGCCCTGAAGCCGCCGAGGAGCTCGGCGGGCCGAGTTCTCCCATAGAACAACGAGAAAATAGAAAACATGTTCTCTATTTTCTTGACGAGTTCCTCGGCGGCTCCATCGGGCCGAAAGTGTACACACGACAGAGTTTCTCGGCAGAATCCGGCTCTGACAGAGTTTCTCGCTGAATTCGTGTGTACGGGGCCTACGAGGTCAACTGCAGGGCAAAAGAGCCCGCCAATTCTCCTGAGGGAAAACTGCTCCCTCAGGGAAATTGGACCCATAAGGATCCATCGCTTTCCCATGAGGAAAAGGGGGGCAAAGGCTGCCTTCCCCCTTTTCCTATCAGGGCTGGCGACAGCCGAATTTAGATAAATCAACACAGATGAGAGCAAATAAGTCTCTCATCAAACTAAATTTAACATAGCACCTGTACTGATAAGTACACAGGTGCTACACAGTGATAGGGGATTAAATACTTATTTCACTCATTAAAATGCAAATCAATTTATAACTTTTTTGAAATGCGTTTTTCTGGATATTTTTGTTGTTATGCTGTCTCTCACTGATAAAATAAACTATTAAAATTATAGACTGATCATTTTTTTGTCAGTGGGCAAACATACACAATCAGCAGGGGATCAAATAATTGTTTTCTTCCTTCTTGTATGCAGCACCTGCAGCTCCTTCGGCAGAGGAAAGCACCCAGAAATGTATTGCCAAGTTCATGAAACAAATGAATAAAGTTCAGCGCTCAAAAATCCACAATATCCCACCTCTAAGCAAACTCAATGTCTAATTAATAAAATATATGCCCCTTAACTTGCCAAAATAGCTCAGTTGGGAGAGCGTTAGATTGAAGATCTAAAGGGCCCTGGTTCAAATCCAGGTTTTGGCAGCTGTTGACGCATTCCCAGGCGTTCGAGGAGGTAGAGTCAATCTGTATTCGTCATATAGAGAGTGATATATGGAGACCTGATGAGCGATCAATTTGCCTATGAAACCATGACCATTTCTAAACGTTTATTGTAATAAACTTTTTTTTTTATGGAAAACACAATGATGTATGTTTTGGGCCCCTTTCACACGGTGTGAAGTCGGCAGTGTTTTGACATCTGTCCACCGGGCAGAAACTGAAGGTGCACAGGAGAAGACCCCTGTCAGCTCTATGGGCAGCCGGGTGTAAAACAAACTCTGCTATCAGGTATCGTGAAATTTGGAACGCTACACTTTATTCATTTATTGGACTATCTAGACGGCAGGGGTAGACAACCTTAGAGACAAGGAGATCTACCTAACAACATGGGAGAAGTCAGAGGTCACAGGGTGCAATATCGTCCACTCACCACCTGATTTAAACCTAGAATTGTTGTACCACCGCATCGCAATCACCACCTCACTAGCTGTAAAACATACCCGGATTGCTTTTCAGTGGAGCAACAGTGCCTGCTACACTTGTGAATGAGCCCTTAGTTGGATTTGGTGGCGGAGCCTTTAGGGCTCATTCAAACTTACGGTCGGAGGGAAGTAAAATCCTGCAGTTGAGCCGCAGTTTTACTGCCCTCAAGCTGTACCCCCTTCAGCTGCAAAAGCCTAGGGTGTACACATGCTGCAGCAGGAATTATACTCCCTGTCACTTTCAGTGGGCACTACCGCCCCCCAAACGCAACCTATTCAAGTAAATAAGGCTACTCTGCAAGCGCCCAGCAACTACATACTTGTGTGGGGTCCAAGGGGTTAAAACGGGTGGTGAGGAGGCGATGCAACACCTCCTAACCCCCCACTTTAATCCCTTGGTCGCTGAACTGTACAAGATTGCAGGGCGCTTGCAGAGTTGCCTCATACACTTGAATAGGTCACGCTTGGCTTGCTATACCTGCCAAGCGTGACAGGGTATATAATTCCTGCAGCAGCTACAACAGGTGTACACCCCTGGCCACTATAGCTAAAAAGGTGCATTTTTGGGGTAGTAACCACTCTGGATAATACTAGCAGGGATAAGAGGCGGAGTGCAGTTGATATCACTCCGCCTTATACTAAGGTGACCAGATTTTTAAAATGAAATCTGGGGACATATTTTTTTTTTTTACTAGTAATGACGGCAATAAGCGACTCTCTGCCCGTCGTTGCCGCCGCCCGCCTCACAGCCTGTTAAGTCTTACTCTCTGGGCCCCAGCTACTACTGGGTGAGGAGCGGAGGAAGATCACTCCGCCAGGGAAGACAAGGAGATAAACAGGCGGTTGGCTGGCCAGGACTTGAGCCAAGGTAGAAGAACATGCAAGCTGAGCTTGAATGGGCATGCACCCGAAACTGAAGAAATAGTCCCTTCACTCTAACCAGCACATGATCATCAGAAAGGGCTCAGATGATGGAAACAAAATCATTTTTTTTTATTCTGCACTGTCTTTGAAATTGCCCCAGCCATTGTTCAAATCCAATCCAGGGACAAAACTGGGGACAGACTTGGTCCGGGGACAGTGTCCTCAATCCGGGGACTGTCCCCGGAAACCGGGGATGTCTGGTCACCCTAGTTTAGGTAGAACTTCCAGTCCTTCCCAGCAATGCACAGCTTCTGCACACAGGTTTACTCCCAACCTCCTTCACACCCTCTATCAGCACTTCCTGTCCTTTAAGCTGATTTCCTGGGAGTTCTTAACCCCCTGTGTGCCTGAAAGCCAGGGGTCAGAAGGGGAGGCTCTCCTGAATCTTACACCACTGCTTTAAAGGGACCAGACTCCAAAAATTGACGCAACATAGCGTCCATCCAAGACCCAACTCTGGCGTCCTGTACAATATATATATATATATATACAGTGATGAAAATAAGTATTTGAACACCCTGCTATTTTGCAAGTTCTCCCACTTGGAAATAATGGAGGGGTCTGAAATTGTTATCGTAGGTGCATGTCCACTGTGAGAGACATAATAAAAAAAAAAAAATCCAGAAATCACAATGTATGATTTTTTTAACTATTTATTTGTATGATACAGCTGCAAATAAGAATTTGAACACCTGAGAAAATCAATGTTAATATTTGGTACAGTAGCCTTTGTTTGCAATTACAGAGGTCAAACGTTTCTTGTAGTTTTTCACCAGGTTTGCACACACTGGAGGAGGGATTTTGGCCCACTCCTCCACACAGATCTTCTCTAGATCAGTCAGGTTTTTGGGCTGTCGCTGAGAAACACGGAGTTTGAGCTCCCTCCAAAGATTCTCTATTGAGTTTAGGTCTGGAGACTGGCTAGGCCACGCCAGAACCTTGATATGCTTCTTACAGAGCCACTCCTTGGTTATCCTGGCTGTGTGCTTCGGGTCATTGTCATGTTGGAAGACCCAGCCTCGACCCATCTTCAAAGCTCTAACTGAGGGAAGGAGGTTGTTGCCCAAAATCTCGCAATACATGGCCCCGGTCATCCTCTCCTTAATACAGTGCAGTCGCCCTGTCCCATGTGCAGAAAAACACCCCCAAAGCATGATGCTACCACCCCCATGCTTCACAGTAGGGATGGTGTTCTTGGGATGGTACTCATCATTCTTCTTCCTCCAAACACGGTTAGTGGAATTATGACCAAAAAGTTATATTTTGGTCTCATCTGACCACATGACTTTCTCCCATGACTCCTCTGGATCATCCAAATGGTCATTGGCAAACTTAAGACGGGCCTTGACATGTGCTGGTTTAAGCAGGGGAACCTTCCGTGCCATGCATGATTTCAAACCATGACGTCTTAGTGTATTACCAACAGTAACCTTGGAAACGGTGGTCCCAGCTCTTTTCAGGTCATTGACCAGCTCCTCCCGTGTAGTCCTGGGCTGATTTCTCACCTTTCTTAGGATCATTGAGACCCCACGAGGTGAGATTTTGCATGGAGCCCCAGTCCGAGGGAGATTGACAGTCATGTTTAGCTTCTTCCATTTTCTAATGATTGCTCCAACAGTGGACCTTTTTTCACCAAGCTGCTTGGCAATTTCCCGGTAGCCCTTTCCAGCCTTGTGGAGGTGTACAATTTTGTCTCTAGTGTCTTTGGACAGCTCTTTGGTCTTGGCCATATTAGTAGTTGGATTCTTACTGATTGTATGGGGTGGACAGGTGTCTTTATGCAGCTAATGACCTCAAACAGGTGCATCTAATTTAGGATAATAAATGGAGTGGAGGTGGACATTTTAAAGGCAGACTAACAGGTCTTTGAGGGTCAGAATTCTATCTGATAGACAGGTGTTCAAATACTTATTTGCAGCTGTATCATACAAATAAATAGTTAAAAAATCATAAATTGTGATTTCTGGAATTTTTTTTTTGGATTATGTCTCTCACAGTGGACATGCACCTACGATGACAATTTCAGACCCCTCCATGATTTCCAAGTGGGAGAACTTGCAAAATAGCAGGGTGTTCAAATACTTATTTTCCTCACTGTATATATATATATATATATATATATATATATATAGCCGGATTCAGTTAGAGCGGCGCTTCTTTAGGTCGGCGTAGCTCATCCCATTTGCACTACGCCGACGTAAGATAGTGAGGCAAATACTGTATTCACAAAGCACTTGCCTCCTAAGTTACGTCGGCGTAGCGCAAATGGCCCGGCGTAACCCCGCCTAATTCAAATTAGGCAGGTAGGGGGCGTGCTCCATGTAAATTCGCCGTGACCCCATGTAAATGAGGGCCGTTGGTATGGCGCTTGCGTTTGACGTAAAATACGACGGCTGTTCCGTCGTCTATACCTTGCATGGGCTGCGGCATCTTTTTGGTGGTTTATCTTTACGCCTGAAAAACGCCTTACGTAAACAGCGTATCGGGCGCAAGTACGTTCGTGAATAGGCGTATCTTGCTAATTTACATATTCTAGGCGTAAATCAGCATACACGCCCCTAGCGGCCAGCGTAAATATGCAGCTAAGATACGAAGGCGTAGGAGACTTACGCCGGTCGTATCTTAGCAACAGAGAAGCGTATCTCAGTTTGAGAATACGCTTATAGATACGACAACGGCGCATTCGGACTTACGATGGCGTATCTACTGATACGCCGTCGTAAGTGTTTCTGAATTTGGCTATTAGTGTTTGGGAGATCTAAGTAATTGTCTTGAAAAAAATACTGATTTAAACTTGTAAACAACAAATGTCAGAAAAAGCCAAGGTCAGCAAGTGGATAAAAAAAAAACCCCTATTTACTGATTGATTCATCTCAATGTGTTTTGAGCAGCCCTAATGACAACTGTCTATGTCATTGGAAATTACCCCAAAATCAGGCTTATATAAAAGCCTCATCTGTGTTAGGAGCTCCACAGATTTATCTATGTATTGGATTTCATACGTGCAGAGTGAATACTAAGCTCTCTTATTTTGAAAATTTGAAAATCACTGTGGAAATTGTTAGTTTGAATCTGATTGGCTGAGGGGAGGCACTGGCAGTTGGAAGCGGAACTCTGGCTGTTCTGATGGTATCCTAGCAATGATGATGTCTTAGCTCAGTCAATGTAAAGCAGCTCTGCAGCTGCGGGAGAGCGGTGGGAGGGGGGGCCCCTCTCCCGCCGCAGATAACGGTGATCCCACAGCGAATCCGCTGCAGAGACCACCATTAACGTTTATAGGACCGCTGCCCGAAGAGATGGATATCTCGGTTGTGGCAGCTGCTGCTGCCGTTACCGAGATATCCCTCTTCAAACTAAGGAGATATATAGCCGTGCGGCGGTCCTTAAGTGGTTAATCTCTAGGGTCACTGTTAAAATATATTTGGGAGATCTAAGTAATTTTCTTGAAAAAAATACTGATTTAAACTTGTAAACAACAAATGTCAAAAAAAGTCAAGGTCAGCATGTGGTTAAAAAAACCCTATTTAATGATTCATCTCAATGTGTTTTGAGCAGCCCTAATGACAATGGTCTATGTCATTGGAAATGACCCCAAAATCAGGCTTATATAAAAGCCTCATCTGTGTTAGGAGCTCCACAGATATATCTATGTATTGGATTTCATACATGCAAAGTGAATACTAAGCTCTCTTATTTTGAAAATTTGAAAATCACTGTGGAAATCCTCAGTTTGAATCTGATTGGCTGAGCGGAGGCATTGGCAGTTGGTATTCTTGTAAACAACATCTGGCTTATCTGATGGTATCCTAGCAACGATGATGTCATAGCACAGCTATGCACTATACAAGTTTCTCACTCACACACTCACAGCTCAGTCAATATAAGCAATCTGCAGCTGGATTGAGTCAGTTTGATTTTGCTAGAGGTGGTAAACGCATCGCTTTTCTAGTGCTCTGTGCATTTCATTACAATATATTATTATGAAGTGGCAAAGGAGAAGACACACTTACAGATTTCATCCATATAAGATCAGGGATGAGATTACTTGGAAATTCATCCAAGAGCAATATTCTATGGATGATTTGGATAAGCCCACTTTATTACATAGTGGGTTAAAGGTGGAGACACCTCAACACCCCAAAAATGGGGAAACTAAGTATGGGAACTCTGGTGAGGGGAGGGATTCTGAAGAGAGAAAGAGTTCCAGAGAGGAGAATGCCAAAGGAAAAAGGCAAAAGCTAAATTTAAAATATCATCCATATCAGAGGAGACATGAGGTTACTTGTAAAATCCTCCAAGGGGGACCTTCTGTGGATGATTTGGATGAGCCCATTTTATTAGGTGGTGGGTTAAGGATGGGGACATGTCAACACCCCAAAAAAAGGAAAAACAAACATGGGAACTCTGATGAGAGGAAGAATTCTGGGGAGAGAAAGAGTTCCAGAGAGGAGAGTGACAAGACAAGAGGAAAGAAGCAAAAGAGAGATAATGAATCTGACCGATCAGCTGATAAAGAAAGGACGGCAAAAAAGGGAAGATATACTGCTATAGTGCCCAAGAGGAACAACAAGAGACCAGCATCAGATGAGATTTCCCCTGCGCCTCCAAATAAGAAACAGTTGACCATCGCAGATGAGACAATAAAATATAACACGATAGAGAAGAGTGAGAAGACCAGAGGAAAGAAGCAAAAGAGAGATAATGAATCTGACCAATCAGCTGATAAAGAAAGGACAGCAAAAAAGGGAAGATATACTGCTATAGTGCCCAAGAGGAACAACAAGAGACCAGCATCAGATGAGATTTTCCCTGCACCTCCAAATAAGAAACAGATGACCATTGAAGATGAGACAAGTAAGAATGATGAAAACAATTACATAAAATATAACACAATTGTCACTGTTTAGATATTTTATGAGGGCTAAAACCATAGTTAGGCCAGTGCAGGGGGCATTACCATATCCACTTTCTGTTATAAATGAGCCCCTTAGAGCGTGTTTCTGTTACAAAGCAGCCACAAGCTGAGTAGAAAAGCCTGTCCCCTGCCAACAGCTGTAGAGTAGGACCCCCACCTTGCCTTTAGAAAAGGGAATGTTACCCTCTCATTGCTCAAGCACAAAATCTAATGCTATACTCAGCTGAATAAATGGGTTTGGGTGAGCTGCAGCTATAGATAGATCTGTCCTCCTATATTGGATCAGGCATATGAATGTGTATGACCACCCCTGCACTTCTCCCTGATATGATAATATTCCTTTAACCCTTTTTCTGCCACAACAATTTTCTCACACATGGTAAATCACATTTTTGGGCCTAAGGATTAAAGTGGAGGGGGGGGGGGGCTGTAATATGTGAGGATTTAACTTATGATCTTTCATACTGGCCCACTTTGTTCAGAAAATGCCCCTGGGACAACCCGTCTCTTCTAGCCATGGCTGGCTGGAATCTAATGGCAGGGAAGTTTTATGGTCCCGGGCTCCCAGGAGCAGGTTTTCCCAATTTAGAAAGGTGTAGTGGATGGGTGGTTTTACATCTACCAATTCTGAATGGTATAGAATTGATTGGGCCTCTTTATAACCACCCTGATTTCTTGTACAATATGCAGCAAATCGGGCAGAATTATTTTAAAACCAGTTTACTGCTTCTATTGGAGTCTTAAACTTGTTTGACCCTTCGACTGCCATGATGTACAGGTCATATCCTTGCAGGTCATAGGGTTAAGTCATCTACTGTAGATACTGACATTATAAATCTTTCACAAATGAAAACATGCTGCAATCTATTTAGTAACATGAAGCTATTTCACTTTATTTGGCCAAACTACTTCGCACCTGGGAGTCGTAGTAAACAGTAATATCTCTTTTCCATGTGTTTTCCACCATTGTCATAAGGTAATAACATGTCATAATTTATTTTTATCTTGTAGTCAACGAGGCAATCAGCAAGACAATCAACAAGGCAGTCAGTGAGCCAATCAACGAGGCAGTCAGTGAGATAGTCCACAAGGCTGTCAGCGAGCCAATCAACGAGGCAGTCAGTGAGACAGTCCACGAGGATGTCAGTGAGCCAATCAACCAGGCTGTCAGCGAGCCAGTCAACAAGGAAGTTAGTGAGGGAGGCAACAAGGCAGTCAGGGATGTGCCCGGAACCAACGTGGGATGCAGTCCACCTGCCGACCTTAACCTTGACAGCTTTATCTTTCATATGATTCTTGGTCAAGGTAGCTACGGAAAAGTAAGTAATCAAAGATATATGAACAGCAGGCTTAATGTATTGCATGTTGGTGGTTATTAATATTGTCAGTGGTCTAACAGTAGGCTGTAGGTGGAGGTCACACCACTGTATTCCTTACCACTTCCCATTTACACTACACACACTGAGCTGTGATACTCAATGAGAAACTGAAATCTATTTTTTTATAATTGATATCTTTAGCTGACAATTGCGTGGTCATGCGATCATGTTCCCAAACAAAATTGATGTCCTTTTTTACCCACAAATACAGCTTTGTTTTGGTGGTATTTGATCACCTATGCGGTTTTTATTTTTTGCGCTATAAACAAAAAAAGACCAATTGAAAAGATATATACTTTTTTAACTTTCTGCTATAACACATACCAAAAAAATATATACAGTGAGGAAAATAAGTATTTGAACACCCTGCTATTTTGCAAGTTCTCCCACTTGGAAATCATGGAGGGGTCTGAAATTGTCATCGTAGGTGCATGTCCACTGTGAGAGACATAATCAAAAAAAAAAAATTCCAGAAATCACAATTTATGATTTTTTAACTATTTATTTGTATGATACAGCTGCAAATAAGTATTTGAACACCTGTCTATCAGCTAGAATTCTGACCCTCAAAGACCTGTTAGTCTGCCTTTAAAATGTCCACCTCCACTCCATTTATTATCCTAAATTAGATGCACCTGTTTGAGGTCATTAGCTGCATAAAGACACCTGTCCACCCCATACAATCAGTAAGAATCCAACTACTAACATGGCCAAGACCAAAGAGCTGTCCAAAGACACTAGAGACAAAATTGTACACCTCCACAAGGCTGGAAAGGGCTACCGGGAAATTGCCAAGCAGCTTGGTGAAAAAAGGTCCACTGTTGGAGCAATCATTAGAAAATGGAAGAAGCTAAACATGACTGTCAATCTCCCTCGGACTGGGGCTCCATGCAAAATCTCACCTCGTGGGGTCTCAATGATCCTAAGAAAGGTGAGAAATCAGCCCAGGACTACACGGGAGGAGCTGGTCAATGACCTGAAAAGAGCTGGGACCACAGTTTCCAAGGTTACTGTTGGTAATACACTAAGACGTCATGGTTTGAAATCATGCATGGCACGGAAGGTTCCCCTGCTTAAACCAGCACATGTCAAGGCCCGTCTTAAGTTTGCCAATGACCATTTGGATGATCCAGAGGAGTCATGGGAGAAAGTCATGTGGTCAGATGAGACCAAAATATAACTTTTTGGTCATAATTCCACTAACCGTGTTTGGAGGAAGAAGAATGATGAGTACCATCCCAAGAACACCATCCCTACTGTGAAGCATGGGGGTGGTAGCATCATGCTTTGGGGGTGTTTTTCTGCACATGGGACAGGGCGACTGCACTGTATTAAGGAGAGGATGACCTGGGCCATGTATTGCGAGATTTTGGGCAACAACCTCCTTCCCTCAGTTAGAGCTTTGAAGATGGGTCGAGGCTGGGTCTTCCAACATGACAATGACCCGAAGCACACAGCATATCAAGGTTCTGGCGTGGCCTAGCCAGTCTCCAGACCTAAACCCAATAGGGAATCTTTGGAGGGAGCTCAAACTCTGTGTTTCTCAGCGACAGCCCAGAAACCTGACTGATCTAGAGAAGATCTGTGTGGAGGAGTGGGCCAAAATCCCTCCTCCAGTGTATGCAAACCTGGTGAAAAACTACAAGAAACATTTGACCTCTGTAATTGCAAACAAAGGCTACTGTACCAAATATTAACATTGATTTTCTCAGGTGTTCAAATACTTATTTGCAGCTGTATCATACAAATAAATAGTTTAAAAAATCATACATTGTGATTTCTGGATTTTTGTTTTTTGATTATGTCTCTCACAGTGGACATGCACCTACGGTAACAATTTCAGACCCCTCCATGATTTCCAAGTGGGAGAACTTGCAAAATAGCAGGGTGTTCAAATACTTATTTTCATCACTGTATATAAAAACAAATGTATTCATCAGTTTAGGCTGATATGTATTCTTCTACATATTTTTGGTAAAAAAAAATCGCAATAAGCGTATATTGATTGGTTTGCGCACAAGTTATTGCTTCTACAAACTACGAGGTAGCTTTAGGGTCTTTTTACAGCTTTCAATGGTAATGGCGTCAATCTACGATTTTTAGCAGGACTGCAACATTGCGGCGGACAAATCTGACCCCAAATGACACTTTTTGGGGACCAGTGACATTATTACATTGATCAGTGCTATAAGATTTGCACAGATCAATGTAAAAATGACACTGTCAGGAAAGAGGTTAACACTAGGGGTAATCAAGGTGTTAACTGTGTTCCCTGGGTGTGTTCTAATTGTAGTGGGGATGGGCTTGCTGGAACATGACAGAGATCACCATTCCTGATCACTGGGAACAGTAGATCTCTGTCATGTCATCTGGCAGAATGGGGAACCGCCTTGTTTACAGTTCCCCGCTCTGCCTCTCCTCACTGCGATCGCGGGTTGCCAGCGGACATAGAATCCGCAGTACCCGCGGGAACGCCCGCTTATCCTCCTTGCACGGACTGATGCACAGGTACGTTGGTTCGTGCAGGAGAGGCGACATTGTTAAAAAAATTGCATGCCAACGCACATCATCTCAAATGTGTTTAGTGTGTATTAAATGAATGCAAAGCGAGTGGAGTGCATCTAGCCTAAATCATGTTGGTGGTGTACTGTCTGTCGGAGGTGTAATACACAAAAAGCAGTTTGACACAATTACAAATCCGTTGGTAGATAAGGCAATAAGCTAATGTGTACTTAAACTGTATTTAGCAGATTGTGAAGAGTTTGGCTTCAGAGCTTCATAGCCTTTACCCTCAATATAAGAATTCTGAACACAGACTTAAGTGCGAGTGCTGGCTGTAGTTTTCGCTAGGTTTGCTAAAAGCCTATTTAAAGCTATCTCCATTCACTAAGTTAGTGACTAACAGCCAAAACCACTTACAACTTGCTAAAAGCCTGCTGAGTTCATGCTCTATATACTTGTGTTTTCAAGCTAAGACTAACAATTGTAACCAGGCTGGGGGTTGCTGCTGGGGACCCAGAGGTAACCTTTTCAGAACCTGGTGCTGAATTATCTCTAATCATTTGTGTCCTATGTTTTTTTATTATTTTAGGTCGCCCTGGCATCCCATCCTGCCACAGACCAGAAACTGGCAGTCAAGGTGGTAAAGAAAAGGAAATTACTAAAAGATCCTAAAAGTGTCCTTATAGAGAGACAAATACTTGAAGAAGTTGGAGAGAGTCTGTTTTGTACACACGCCTATGGAACCTTCCAATCAGAAGTAAGTGTCACATTTCTATCAATCACTCATCAAATCACATCCATTTGATCTCCAAGTCCAGCACACACCTAGAAAGAAATCCCCAAACCAGAAAAACATTAGAGATGGTCCGGCTTCTCAGAGGCTCGGACATGGGAGAATTATGGCGGCTGCCATTGTAGAATGGTGGAAAGTCTAGTTCTCTCCCTGCCTGTCTTGCTCTTACTTTGGCTTTTCTGTCACTGACTTGGATCAGGTTTAGCCCCCGTACTTCTCTCATGACAGAGTCACTGTAATGGTAGCCTGGTAGAACATTTTTGCATGTTATGTGGCTCTGTATATTGCTTACCCAATAAGGAAAGATGCATATATTTAACCACTTAAAGCGGATGTCCGCTCAAAAAAAAATATTAAAAGCCAGCAGCTACAAATACTGCAGCTGCTGACTTTTAATATAAGGACACTTACCTGTCCTGGAGTCCAGCGGCGTCCGCAGCAGAGGACGAGCGATCGCTCGTCACCCTGCTGCTCCCCCCTCCATCCACGGTGAGGGAACCAGGAAGTGAAGTGCTCCGGCTTTACTGCCCGGTTCCCTACGGCGCATGCGCGAGTCGCGCTGCGCCCGCTGATTGGCTCCCGCTGTGTGCTGGGAGCCGAGTGTTCCCAGCACACAACGGGGGACAGACAGGATGTCCAAAAAAAACATCTTTTGCCCGTGACGTGTGGCCGGAAGTGGGTGCAAATACCTGTCTTTAGACAGGTATCTGCACCCCCCTCCCCCTGAAAGGTGTCAAATGTGACACCGGAAGGGGGGGAGGGTGCCGATCAGCGCGACTTCACTTTAGGGTGGAGATCCGCTTTAAGCCCCGGACCTTTAGGCATCTAAATGCCCAGGCCAGGTTTTGCGATTCGGCACTGCGTCGCTTTAACAGACAATTGCGCGGTCGTGCGACGTGGCTCCCAAACAAAATTGACGTCCTTTTTTTCCCACAAATAGAGCTTTCTATTGGTGGTATTTGATCACCTCTGCGGTTTTTATTTTTTGCGCATAAACAAAAATAGAGCGACAATTTTGAAAAAAATGCAATATTTTTTACTTTTTGCTATAATAAATATCCCCCAAAAACAAATATAAAAATTTTTTTTCCTCATTTTAGGCCGATACGTATTCTACCTATTTTTGGTAAAAAAATCGCAATAATCGTTTATCGATTGGTTTGCGCAAAATTTATAGCGTTTACAAAATAGGGGATAGTTTTATTGCATTTTTATTATTATATATTTTTTTTACTACTAATGGCGGCGATCAGCGATTTTTTTTCGTGACTGCGAACTTATGGCGGACACTTCGGACAATTTTGACACATTTTTGGGACCATTGTCATTTTCACAGCAAAACATGCATTTAAATTGCATTGTTTATTGTGAAAATGACAGTTGCAGTTTGGGAGTTAACCACAGGGGGCGCTGAAGGAGTTCAGCTTCACCTAGTGTGTGTTTACAACTGTAGGGGGTGTGTGGTTGTAGGTCTGACGTCATCGATCGTGTCTCCCTATAAAAGGGATCACACGATCGATGCAGCCGCCACAGTGAAGCACAGGGAAGCCGTGTTTACATACGGCTCTCCCTGTTCCTCAGATCCGGGGAGCGATCGCGAGGCGGCGGCTAGAAACGAATAGGCCCGCCGTGGTCCCGGATCGCTCCCTGAGGCTTACCGACCGCTGCATGTACCGGGGGGGTCCCGATTCGACCCCCGACCCGCGGCAAGGCAGCGACGTGCGGGAACGTCGTTCTGCCTGTCCGCGCCATTTTGCCGACGTATAATTACATGCGGCGGTCGTTAAACGGTTAAAGTTCCTACCAAAAAATTGTATTCTGACTTTAATGTGAACTTACATTTAAAGTGTAAAATGTAAACCCAACAGTGACCATCTCTTGTTTGTTCCCACTTGGTCTAATAAATATACAAATCAAAGTATTTTGTTATATCTGTTCATTAAGAGCAGACAAATACCTGTTGATCCTGCCAGAAATCTAGTGCTGTCCTTTGTTATCATAAGCCCTATATTTCTGCATTTCTGACAAAACACAATCCTCACATCCACTTTCCCTTTTTGAACTTATATATTTCTTTGTCTTTTACAGGAAAATCTTTTCTTCGTTATGGAGTACATGAGAGGAGGAGAACTATCCGAACAGATCGAGTCTTCTGCTCCATTATCAACTGCTGCAATAAGGTAAGTATCACAAAGGTATGATCTAAGGATGTATTCACACCTGCTCCACGCAACGCGTTTATTTTTCCCTTTTTTACATGTTTTTTGTGCAACAGCACAAGGCAGCCTATTCATTTGTATGAGCTGCCCTACTTGTGCTAAATGTGCCAAAGTAACTCATGGACTTTTTTGGGCAGTGAGCCTCATGCCCTTTTGCAATGTAAATTTTGGTGCATTTTTTCAGGTAACTGCTACCTGCGTTTGAGATGCCATTAACCACTTCAGCCCCGGAAGGATTTGCCCCCTTCCTGACCAGGCCACGTTTTGCGATATGGCACTGTGACGCTTTAACTGACAATTGCGCGATCATGCGAAGTTGTACCCAAACAAAATCAATGTCCATTTTTTTTACACAAATCAAGCTTTCTTTTGGTGGTATTTGATCACCTATGCGTTTTTTTGTTTTCACTATAAACAAGAAAAGAGCGTAAATTTTGAAAAAAAAATCAATATTTTTTACTTTTTGCTATAATAAATATCCCCCCAAAATATAAAAAAAAATTAAAAATTCTTCCTCAGTTTAGATCGATATGTAATATTCTACATATTTTTGGTAAAAAAAAAATCGCAATAAGCGTATATTGATTGGTTTGCGCAAAAGAGTCTACAAAATAGGGGGTAGATTTATGTAATTTTTATTATATATTTTTTTACTACTAATGGTGGCGATCAGCGATTTTTATTGGGAATGTGGTGGACAGATGAGACATTTTTGACACTTTTTTGCGACCATTGACATTTATACAGCAATCAGAGCTAAAAATAGCCACTGATTACTGTATAAATGTCACATGCAGGGAAGAGGTTAAAACTAGGGGCAATCAAGGGGTTAAATGTGTGTCCTAGGGAGTGATTATAACTGTGGGGGGATGGGACTGCCTGAAAGAGGAGACCGATCGTTGTTCATACTTAGTATGAACAATAGATCGCTCTCCTCCCCCCTGACAGAGCGGAGATCTGTCTTTTTACACTGACAGACCTCCATTCTGTCTCTCAGGAGCGACCCACTGGTGCCTGGTGAACATCGCAGCCGCCGGGCATGAGAATCAACCCCTTTGTCACGCCACCCCAAGTGGTCTTTAAGTGGCTGACGTATACCCAGGCAAGCAAACCTGCCGCAGTATACCCGCGTGGTTAAGAATTAATGGCACCACAAGTGTGATATGCATTTTGCCACGTTTTTCACGTACAGTGACAAATCTCTATGGGCTGGTTTAGGACCAACAAATATATTATTACCCCAAAAACTGAACAGTGCCCATCATTCAGTCAGTTCCTCTGACTTGCACGGCTTGGAAGAAATCATCTATTAATCATTTATTTACTTATTCTGTGAGATGTGTGATATTAACAGACCTTTTCTTTTTTTTTACAGATTTATTGCTGCTGAACTTCTCTGCGCTCTGCAAGATCTGCACGGACGTGGTATCATTCATAGGTAAGTGTTTCCATCATGATTTTACATCCATATTCACCATTTCTTATTAAAAGACAACACCACCCAACACTGGTACTCTAGTTGTGGATGGGTGTACAAGGGTTAAATTGCCCTCTGCCAGTTCTGTCCCCTGCTGCTGAAGCTTTTGTGCATCTACTGTAAGTAAGGAAGCCTCACTTCCCCATACTACATATATTTTAATTAAATATAACATCAAGCTAAGAATCTCTCTTATTATAACTGCAGTAATTAAAGATGTTCCCTTCTAACACGTCCCATTCAGCAGCCCCACAAAACTGGCCACAGATGTAAAGATTGCTCGGGGCCTCATCAATAGAACCAATAGAAGAAACAATATTCAGGCACACTTTGTCATTTCACAATGTGTCTATAACTACGGTATATTATTACATGTGGATAGAAACACTCCCCAGGTTGTCTCATTCTAATGCGTATCGCCCCCTAGTGGGACTTAAACATGCCCCACTAGAAGGGCAAAATGTGACAGAGGAAGACAGCCTATGGAGTTTTTCTGCTCCCTTGTTTTCAATAAAGATTTTAAAGTATTGCAGAATGACAGACTGGGACGTGACATGGTTTATTCAACTGCAATAAGCTGGGAACTGAGCCCATGAGGTTCATGCTGAGATTCATAAAGTGGTGCAGAAAATTAGTAGGTGATCCAACCCGTTGGCACCCATTTAATACTGACCTATTAGGTTTTAAAAATTTGACTAGGCCATCAAGGCCCAAACAAATTCTATACTATATGCCTTCACAGTTTACTGTATTACAATGTTGTGTAATATGTGCAGCAACTTTTTT
Organism: Rana temporaria; assembly: GCF_905171775.1. Classification (NCBI taxonomy): domain Eukaryota; kingdom Metazoa; phylum Chordata; class Amphibia; order Anura; family Ranidae; genus Rana; species Rana temporaria. Next base: position 401,779,296 of record NC_053492.1, on the reverse strand, counting down.
TTATGTTCTTAATTAATAAAATAAAAATGTATTGATCTGTAAATATAATGCTCTCTTTTCTTTTACAGAGACTTGAAACCCGACAACATACTGCTTGACGGCACCGGCCATGTAAAACTCGCAGACTTTGGCATTTCTATAGTTGATGTGTTTGGATCCAAGAAAGTGGATAGTTATTGCGGTACTGAAGACTATATGGCACCAGAGGTAAGTATCTACCACCCTTCATTTGCCCTTTTAACACTTCAATCTTTATATTATTACCCTATTTCCCCGAAAATAAGACCTAGCGTTATTTTTGGGGATGGCTGCAATATAAGCCCTACCCCGAAAAAAAAAAACCCTAGTTAAAGCGGTTGTAAACCCTCCAGTACAATCTCTACAATTTAAATATTCTTAAAGACCATCTAGTTCTACTTCGATTGATTGCTATATGTATATCTACATTACTAGCCTTACTGTATAAACTGTTGATCTTGCGGAGTGTAATTCCTGTAGTAAGCCCGCGCCATTTCGTTTGTGGTCTTCCGCGTCTCATTCAATTACAATTTCCGCCCACAGTTCCTCCTCGTCTCTGTAATCCCGCGCGTGCCCAATACGGTCACAATATTCAAGCCTCTTCTACGTGCTAACCATCATGCACTTGGATTCGCACGAAGCATCGCGGGATGTCGGGGCTGACGTCTACATGAGGAAATGACGCAGCCCCGACATAAACAAAGAATTTAGCCGGCAGAGGCTCTGCTTGCCGGATCCGGCGCATGCGCGGTACATGTCCCCGCTCGATAATGCACTGATAACTTCACAATGAAACAGGTAAAAAAAAAAAGAGCTACCAGCAAACGATTTTAAATAATGACATGCACAAATATATGTAAAGTCAAAATTTTGACTTTACAACCACTTTAAAGTCGTCGTAAAAACGTAATCTGTTTTGTAAAAAGATTATATAATGTGCAGTGTGTCTCCTTTTTGTAACTTTGTTTTGTAAAATACCTTACTTACAGTGCCGCTGGGTGCTCACGTGACCGGCTGGAGATCTTTTCCTCTCCAACGTCAGTGGTCCCTTCCTCTGCAGTGCTCAGAGTGGAGAAGAGCTACGGCGGGTCACTGTGCTGGCTATCATGCTTTAAAGGATCAGGATATTTTTTTTCTTTTTGGGGTTACAACCACTCTAAGATCGTCATGATGACATGACTGTATTTGAATAAATGTAGATTATTGTACATGCCGTAAAGAAATAAGACATCCCCTGAAAATAAGCCCTAGTGTGATTTTTGTAGCCAAAATTAATATAAGACCCGGTCTTATTTTCGGGGGAAACACAGTGGGGCAGATCCACAAAGAAAATACGCCGGCGTAATTTCAAAATTCCTGCGTCGTATCTTTGTTTTGAATCCTAAAAACAAGATACAACGGCATCTCGGCTAGATCCGACAGGCGTACATCTTAGTACGCCGTCGGATCTAAGCTGCAATTTTTCGGCAGCCGCTAGGTGGTGTTTCCGTCTAATTCCGCGTTGAGTATGCAAATTTGCTATTTAAGGCAATCCACGAACGTAGGTCCGGCCGGCGCATTTTTTTACGTTGTTTGCGTTCGGCTTTTTCCGGCGTATAGTTAAAGCTGCTATTATGAGGCGTACTCAATGTTAAGTATGGCCGTCGTTCCCGCGTACAATTTTGAATTTTTTGCGTAAGTCGTTCGCGAATAGGAATTTGCGTAGAATGACGTCACCGTCGCAAGCATTGGCTGTTTCCGGTTTAATTTCGAGCATGAGCACTGGGATACCCCCACGGACGGCGCATGCGCAGTACAAAAAAAAACGTCGTTTTCGTCGGGTCACAACGTATTTACATAAAACACGCCCCCATTACATCCATTTGAATTCCGCGCCCTTACACCGCGAGAGATACACTACGCCGCCGTATCTTACGGCGCAGATTCTTTGTGGATTAAGAAAAAAAAAAGATAAGTTACGGCGGCGTAGCGTATCTTAGATACGCTGCGCCCGGCAAAAAGGTACGAGGATCTGCCCCAGTATGTTTATGATTTTATGACAAGAAGCCTAAAAGAAAGACAGGGGCCACACCGTGACCTGTAATTTCTATCAACTATTTATTACCTATTATCACTGCTCTGTGTATGGCTGATCATGTGCTTTATTTTAAAGTTACCCTTACTCTTTGTTTTATCAGATTCACCAAAGAAAACCCTACGATGCTACGGTCGACTATTATGCACTTGGTGTTATCCTGTTTGAAATGGCCACAGGAGAAGAAGCAGAATTAGCCGGATGCAGGAAATCACTCTATCCAAAGAACATTGACCCTGACCTTCGAGATGTCATTGAGAAAGTAAGTATAGATAGTCTAGAATTAGAATTATCCAAGAGCTATAGGTCCTGAGCGTTGTTTATTAAAAAGGCTCTTCTGCATTGAAGAGGGAAGCTTGCAGAAAGTTCTCTAGCATGTAGTACAGGGGTCTTGAAATAAAATTCAAGGAGGTCCGGTCACTAAAATTTTCTTTGGGCCGAGGTCCGAATCTCAAGTCCCCATTTTTCCCCATCACAGCGCCCCTTAATATCAGGTGTCCCCATCACAGCGCCCCTTTACATCAGGTGTCCCCATCACAGCATCCCTTTACATCAGGTGTCCCCATCACAGCGCCCCTTTACATCAGGTGTCCCCATCACAGCACCACTTTACATCAGGTGTCCCCATCACAGCACCCCTTTACATCAGGTGTCCCCATCACAGCACCCCTTTACATCAGGTGTCCCCATCACAGCACCTCTTTACATCAGGTGTCCCTATCACAGCACCCCTTTACATCAGGTGTCCCCATCACAGCATCCCTTTACATCAGGTGTCCCCATCACAGCATCCCTTTACATCAGGTGTCCCCATCACATCACCCCTTTACATCAGGTGTCCCCATCACAGCACCCCTTTACATCAGGTGTCCCCATCACAGCACCCCTTTACATCAGGTGTCCCCATCACAGCACCCCTTTACATCAGGTGTCCCCATCACAGCGCCCCTTTACATCAGGTGTCCCCATCACAGCGCCCCTTTACATCGGGGGTCCCCATCACAGCACCTCTTTACATCAGGTGTCCCCATCACAGCACCCCTTTACATCAGGTGTCCCCATCACAGCACCCCTTTACATCAGGTGTCCCCATCACAGCACCCCTTTACATCAGGTGTCCCCATCACAGCACCCCTTTACATCAGGTGTCCCCATCACAGCATCCCTTTAAATCAGGGGACCCCATCACAGTGCCCCTTTACATCAGGTGTCCCCATCACAGCACCTCTTTACATCAGGTGTCCCCATCACAGTGCCCCTTTACATTAGGTTTTCCTATCACAGCACTCCTTTAAATCAGGGGTCCCCATCACAGTGCCCCTTTACATCTGGTGTCCCCATCACAGCACCCCTTTACATCAGGTGTCCCCATCACAGCGCCCCTTTACATCAGGTGTCCCCATCACAGCACCACTTTACATCAGGTGTCCCCATCACAGCACCCCTTTACATCAGGTGTCCCCATCACAGCACCCCTTTACATCAGGTGTCCCCATCACAGCACCCCTTTACATCAGGTGTCCCCATCACAGCACCCCTTTACATCAGGTGTCCCCATCACAGCACCCCTTTACATCAGGTGTCCCCATCACAGCGCCCCTTTACATCAGGTGTCCCCATCACAGCACCCCTTTACATCAGGTGTCCCCATCACAGCGCCCCTTTACATCAGGTGTCCCCATCACAGCATCCCTTTACATCAGGTGTCCCCATCACAGCACCCCTTTACATCAGGTGTCCCCATCAGAGCGCCCCTTTACATCAGGTGTCCCCATCACAGCACCCCTTTACATCAGGTGTCCCCATCACAGCACCCCTTTACATCAGGTGTCCCCATCACAGCACCCCTTTACATCAGGTGTCCCCATCACAGCGCCCCTTTACATCAGGTGTCCCCATCACAGCGCCCCTTTACATCGGGGGTCCCCATCACAGCACCTCTTTACATCAGGTGTCCCCATCACAGCACCCCTTCACATCAGGTGTCCCCATCACAGCACCCCTTTACATCAGGTGTCCCCATCACAGCACCCCTTTTACATCAGGTGTCCCCATCACAGCGCCCCTTTACATTGGGGGTCCCCATCACAGCACCCCTTTACATCAGGTGTCCCCATCACAGCACCCCTTTACATCAGGTGTCCCCATCACAGCATCCCTTTAAATCAGGGGACCCCATCACAGTGCCCCTTTACATCAGGGGTCCCCATCACAGCACCCCTTTACATCAGGTGTCCCTATCACAGCACTCCTTTAAATCAGGGATCCCCATCACAGTGCCCCTTTACATCAGGTGTCCCCATCACAGTGCCCCTTTACATCAGGTGTCCCCATCACAGCTTCTCTTTACACCGGGTGTCCCCATCACAGCACCCCTTTACATCAGGTGTCCCTATCACAGCACCCCTTTACATCAGGTGTCCCCATCACAGCACCCCTTTACATCAGGTGTCCCCATCACAGTGCCCCTTTACATTAGGTTTTCCTATCACAGCACTCCTTTAAATCAGGGGTCCCCATCACAGTGCCCCTTTACATCAGGGGTCCCCATCATAGAGCTCCTTTACATCAGGTGTCCCTATCACAGCACTCCTTTAAATCAGGGATCCCCATCACAGTGCCCCTTTACATCAGGTGTCCCCATCACAGTGCCCCTTTACATCAGGTGTCCCCATCACAGCATCCCTTTACATCGGGTGTCCCCATCACAGCACCCCTTTACATCGGGTGTCCCTATCACAGCACCCCTTTACATCAGGTGTCCCCATCACAGAACCCCTTTACATCAGGTGTCCCCATCACAGTGCCCCTTTACATTAGGTGTCCCTATCACAGCAATCCTTTAAATCAGGGGTCCCCATCACAGTGCCCCTTTACATCAGGGGTCCCCATCACAGAGCTCCTTTACATCAGGTGTCCATATCACAGCACTCCTTTAAATCAGGGGTCCCCATCACAGTGCCCCTTTACATCAGGGGTCCCCATCACAGAGCTCCTTTAATCAGGTGTCCCTATCACAGCACTCCTTTACATCAGGTGTCCACATCACAGAACCCCTTTACATCAGGTGTCCCCATCACAGTGCCCCTTTACATTAGGTGTCCCCATCACAGCACCCCTTTAAATCAGAGGTTCCCATCACAGTGCCCCTTTACATCAGGGGTCCCCATCACAGCACCCCTTTAAATCAGGGGTCCCCATCACAGCGCCCCTTTACATCAGGGTTCCCCATCACAGCACCCCTTTACATCAGGGGTCCCCATCACAGCGCTAATTTACATCAGGCATTCCCATCAGAGTGCCTCCTTACATCAGATGTCCCCATCAGAGTCTCCCTTAACATAAAATGTGCCCATCAGCGTGCCCCTTAACATAAAATAAGGGTCATACTGATGGGCACATTTTATGTTAAGGGACATCCTGATGGGCACATTTTATATGAAGGGGCACTCTGATGGGCACAATAAAATGTGCCCCTTAAAATAAAATATGCCCATCAGAGTGCTCCTTAACAAAAAAATGTTCCCATCAGCATGCCCCTTAACATAAAATAAGGGTTACGCTGATGGGCACCTTTTGTGTTAAGGGGTACTCTGATGGGCACATTTTATTTTAAGGGGCATGCTGATGGGTATATTTTTAATGTGCACACTGATGAGCATATTTTGTTAAGGGGCTCACTGATGGACACATTTTGTTGTGCCCATCAGAGTGCCCCTTAACATAAAATATACCCATCAGCGTACCCCTTAAAATAAAATGTGCCCATCAGAGTGCCCCTTAACATAAAAGGTGCCCATCAGCGTGACCCTTATTTTATGTTAAGGGGCATGCTGATGGGAAATTTTTTTGTTAAGGGGCACTCTGATGGGCACATTTTATTTTAAGGGGTACGCTGATGGGTATATTTTATGTTAAGGGGCACTCTGATGGGCACAACAAAATGTGTCCATCAGTGTGCCCCTTAACAAAATATGCTCATCAGTGTGCACATTAAAAATATACCCATCAGCGTGCCCCTTAAAATAAAATTCGTCCATCAGAGTGCCCCTTAACATAAAAAAAGGTGCCCATCAGCGTGACCATTAATGACAGCACAATTGCCCATTAGTGACAACTAATTAACTTGTCACATACCTTGCATGCAAGATGGGCGGAAGCTGCGCGATAAGGAGAGCCCGGGAAATGCGAGTAGCAGGGGGGCAGGGCGCGCACGGGACGTCACGCCCCAATCTCGCAAGGAGAGCCAGGAGTGGACCCGCAAGCAGCAGGGGGCGGGGCACGCACGTGACGTCACGCCCCTACTCGCGGCCCGTGATTGCAAGCTTGTCTTCTCCGCTCTCAGCGTCACTGGTTGCTGGGGAAACCCGCGGCCCCAGCAAACCAACGCTGAAATTTAAAATGATAATGGCGGTCCGGGCAGAAGCGCCACCCGGGCCGGACTCGGACCGCGGGCCGCCATTTAGTGACGGCTGATGTAGTACATTACCAGATCCTGTATGTCGGCTACCTGGTCCCCCACTGTGCTCTGTGATTCCTTTCACCAGCCCCCACATCATTACTATTTGCTATAGTGATGTAGGGGTTCGAGTCAGGAAGCACAGACGGGGTATCTGACTTCTGGAAGTGTGAAATACAGATTTTATGGCAGGATATTCACCACACAGGAGGTCAGCATTACATCTGAACTACCCATGTGACATCATGAAAACATGAGCTGTTGGAGGAACTCGTAGACCGGTTCAGGAATGCTACCTTAGATCCTTCCAGAAGACATATCTTAATTTAAAACGACACTAAGAAATTAAAATATGACTATTGAGTATTTTTTTTTTTTTTTAAATGGCCGAAACTAAACTGACTGATTTATCATTTTCTATTAGTGACAATCTACTGTATGCTAAATATATCTTTTTCATTACAGCTTCTTAAAAAAAATCCAAAAGTTCGCGGGACGGCAGTAAAAAGACTGCGAGAACACCCCTTCTTCAGATCAATTGAGTGGAAGAAGCTGGAGGAAGGAAAGGTTACCCCACCATTGTGGATGCCAGAGGTAAGTCAATTGGAAGTGCAATTAATATTATGTGTGCACATACAAGGAGATCATTTCACTGCTATTTATTATTATAAAATATCATTATAAGTTCATAGAAGAAACAAAATAGTTATAATGGTAACATTAGGTAGTGTAGTGTTACATATGAAAATGCATCTCCTGGTTGGTACAAGGGTGGATCCAGAGTCTAGTCTCGGGAGGGGCACTGCCAGAAAATAAGGTGTTGCTTACAGAACTCAATTAGGTGTCCTGTGTGTCCGCTGCAATGTTGCAGTACAGCTAAAAAATCAATGATCGCCGCCATTACTAGTAAGAAATATTTAAATATAAATGCCATAAATCTATCCCATAGTTTGTAGACGATTGTCAGGGACTGCAGACATGGTACAAGAGATGGTCAGAGACTGCAGACATGGTACAAGAGATGGTCAGAGACTGCAGACATGATACAAGAAATGGTCAGAGACTGCAGACATGATACAGGAGATGGTCAGAGACTGCAGACATGGTACAAGGGATGGTCAGAGACTGCAGACATGGTACAAGGGATGGTCAGAGACTGCAGACATGGTACAAGGGATGGTCAGAGACGGCAGACATGGTACAAGGGATGGTCAGAGACTGCAGACATGGTACAAGGGATGGTCAGAGACTGCAGACATGTTACAAGAGATGGTCAGAGACTGCAGACATGGTACAAGGGATGGTCAGAGACTGCAGATGTGGTACAAGGGATGGTCAGACTGCAGACATGGTACAAGGGATGGTCAGAGACTGCAGACATGGTACAAGAGATGGTCAGAGACGGCAGACATGGTACAAGGGATGGTCAGAAACTGCAGATGTGGTACAAGGGATGGTCATGGTACAAGGGATGGTCAGAGACTGGAGACATGGTACAAGAGATGGTCAGAGACTGAAGACATGGTACAAGAGATCAATGCAGCCTCATCAGTGCCCATCATTGCAGCCTCACTGTACATATGAATGCAGCCCCACTGTATATATGAAAGCAGTCCCACTTTTGTATATGAATGCAGTCCCACTTTTGTATATAAATGCAGCCCCACTTTTGTATATAAATGCAGTCCCACTTTTGTATATAAATGCAGTCCCACTTTTGTATATAAATTCAGTCCCACTGTATATATATATAAATTCAGTCCCACTTTTGTATATAAATGCAGTCCCACTTTTGTATATAAATACAGCCCCACTTTTGTATATAAATGCAGTCCCACTTTTGTATATAAATGCAGCCCCACTTTTGTATATGAATGCAGCCCCACTTTTGTATATGAATGCAGCCCCACTTTTGTATATGAATGCAGTCCCACTTTAGTATATAAATTCAGTCCCACTTTTGTATATAAATGCAGTCCAACTTTTGTATATAAATGCAGCCCCACTGTATATATAAATACAGCCCGACTTTTGTATATGAATGCAGTCCCACTTTGTATATGAATGCAGTCCCACTTTGTATATGAATGCATCCCCACTTTGTATATGAATGCAGCAGCCCCACTTTGTATATTAATGCAGCCCCACTTTGTATATTAATGCAGCCCCACTTTTGTATATGAATGAAGCCCCACTGTGCATGGCACTCACCATGGGATTGCCTCGATCACACACAGCAGGTATCTCCTCTCCCGACGTGTGTCATGGAACAAACAGGAGCTGTAGGTCTGTGTTCGGCAGGGCAGTGTGCTCTAGCAAGGTCCCCCCCTAGACGGGCTTTTGTGATAGACAAAACACTGATTCAATCAGTGTTCCATCTCCATCTACTATCACACAAGCTGGTCTAGCACAGGCAGCACAGCCGAACACAGACCCAGCTCTCACACACAGCGAAAGATGCCCGGTGTCATACACGCAGGAGAGAGGGGGAGCGCTGCAGTCAGCTACAGCTCAAAGCAGCCTCAGGACAGGCAGCCTACCGGGCTGGGCCAGTCCCGCCCTGGTGATGAGAGAGTGAGAGACTTGGCAGCGGCAGCTGCAGGCACCACAAAGCAGTTTTAAAAAAAATAAATAAAAAAAAATGTTTTTTTGTTTTTTTTAAAGCCAATGTGACATAATTGCCCCGTTGCCCCCACCCCCCTGGATCCGCCGTTGGGTTGGTATGTCCTGTATTGAATGATAGGTCTGATTTATGTATTTTCTTGTTGCAGTGCCCAGAAAAAGACACAAATGAGCAAATAGGAGTGAAGGAACTGATTTACTACAGAGAAAAGAACGAGAAGAAAATTGCAAATTCGAAACAGAGATTGTTTGATGGCTTCAGCTTCATGAGCAGGAAATGGAAAAAAGATGCTGAACAGGAAATGAAAGAATGAAGCGGCTGACTTTTGAGAAACACTCACTAGTCCAAGAGTCCTGTACTGTCTTCAGCCGGGCCAGTCCTGTATAGGGCAGGTTAGGGTGGTATAGGGCAGGTTAGGGTGATATAGGGCAAATTGGGTGGTATGGGGCAGGTTAGGGTCATATAGGGCAGATTGGGGTGTTATAGGGCAGGTTAGGGTAATATAGGGCAGTTTGGGGTGGTATAGGGCAGGTTAGGGTGATTTAGGTCAGTTTGGGGTAGTATAGGGCAGGTTGGGTTGGTATAGAGCAGGTTAGGGATGTATAGGGCAGATTGGGGTGGTATAGGCCAGGTTGGGGTGGTATAGGGCAGGTTGGGGTGGTATAGGGCAGGTTGGGTTAATATAGGGCAGTTTGGGGTGGTATAGGGCAGGTGAGGGTGCTTTATGGCAGATTGGGGTGGTAAAGGGCATATTGGGTGGTATGGGGCAGGTGGGTAATGTAGGGTAGTTTGGGGTGGTATAGGGTAGGTTAGGATGATATGGGGCAGATTGGGGTGGTATAGGGCAGGTGAGGGTGCTTTAGGGAAGATTGGGGTGGTATAGGGTAGGTTAGGGTGGTATAGAGCAGTTTGGGGTGGTATGGGGCAGGTTAGGGTAATATAGGGCAGTTTGGGGTGGTATAGAGCAGGTTAGGGTGCTTTAAGGTATATATGTGGTGGTATAGGGCAGACTAGGGTGGTATAGGGCAGATTTGGGTGATATGGGGTAGCTTAGGGTTATATAGGTCAGTTTGGGTGGTATAGGGCAGTTTGGGGTGATATAGGGCAGTTTGGGGTGATATAGGGCAGGTTGGGGTGATATAAGGCAGGTTGGGGTGATATAGGGCAGGTTAGGGTAATATAGGACAGGTTAGGGATGTATAGAACAGATTGGGGTGGTATAGGGCAGGTTAGGGTGATATAGGGCAGTTTGGGGTGGTATAGGGCAGGTTAGGGTGCTTTAAGGCAGATTGGGGGGTATGGGGTAGGTTAGGGTGGTATAGGGCAGTTTGGGGTGGTATAGGGCAGATTGGGGTGGTATGAGGCAGGTTAGAGTATTATAGGGTAGTTTGGGGTGCTATAGGGCAGGTTAGGGTCGTATAGGGCAGATTGGGGTGGTATAGGCCAGGTTGGGGTGGTATAGGGCAGGTTGGGTTAATATAGGGAAGTTTGGGGTGGTATAGGGCAGGTGAGGGTGCTTTAGGGCAGATTGGGGTGGTAAAGGGCAGATTGGGTGGTATGGGGCAGGTGGGTAATGTAGGGTAGTTTGGGTTGGTATAGGGTAGGTTAGGATGATATGGGGCAGATTGGGGTAGTATAGGGCAGGTAAGGGTGCTTTAGGGAAGATTGGGGTGGTATAGGGTAGGTTAGGGTGGTATAGAGCAGTTTGGGGTGGTATGGGGCAGGTTAGGGTAATATAGGGCAGTTTGGGGTGGTATAGAGCAGGTTAGGGTGCTTTAATGTATATATGTGGTGGTATAGGGCAGACTAGGGTGGTATAGGGCAGATTTGGGTCATATGGGGCAGGTTAGGGTTATATAGGTCAGTTTGGGTGGTATAGGGCAGTTTGGGGTGATATAGGGCAGGTTGGGGTGATATAAGGCAGGTTGGGGTGATATAGGGCAGGTTAGGGTAATATAGGACAGGTTAGGGATGTATAGAACAGATTGGGGTGGTATAGGGCAGGTTAGGGTAATATAGGGCAGTTTGGGGTGGTATAGGGCAGGTTAGGGTGCTTTAGGGCAGATTGGGGGGTATGGGGTAGGTTAGGGTGGTATAGGGCAGTTTGGGGTGGTATAGGGCAGATTGGGGTGGTATGAGGCAGGTTAGAGTATTATAGGGTAGCTTGGGGTGCTATAGGGCAGGTTAGGGTCATATAGGGCAGATTGGGGTGGTATAGGCCAGGTTGGGGTGGTATAGGCCAGGTTGGGGTGGTATAGGGCAGGTTGGGTTAATATAGGGCAGTTTGGGGTGGTATAGGGCAGGTGAGGGTGCTTTAGGGCAGATTGGGGTGGTAAAGGGCAGATTGGGTGGTATGGGGCAGGTGGGTAATGTAGGGTAGTTTGGGGTGGTATAGGGTAGGTTAGGATGATATGGGGCAGATTGGGGTGGTATAGGGCAGGTGAGGGTGCTTTAGGGAAGATTGGGGTGGTATAGGGTAGGTTAGGGTGGTATAGTGCAGTTTGTGGTGGTATGGGGCAGGTTAGGGTAATATAGGGCCGTTTGGGGTGGTATAGAGCAGGTTAGGGTGCTTTAAGGTATATATGTGGTGTAATAGGGCAGACTGTATTCTATTCTGCAATGTTGTATTGTTGTTATGTTTTTTCATGCTTGCTTTTCAGGCATGTCATTTTTTTATACTTTACTGTTTTCAGGTATGCCATTCAGCTGTTGCGCAGATTTATTTATCTTGACAGCAACATCGTTTGCTCCCACGATACATAAAGCCGTGACTCCAGTGCTGTAGGAGGTGATTTCACCACCACAGTTAAAAAAAGAGCATATATGCTGAAGCATGGGGGCAGCAGGGGCGGAGGAGGGATTTTGCTCCTAATGCCGTGTACATACTGTACGGTGGAAATTCCGACGGAGGCTTGCCCGTGGAAAAATCAGACCGTGTGTTCGCGGCATAACTTTTTTGCGGGAGGACGCCCCCATGCTTTGGCATATATATATATATTTTAGGCACAGGTTGCGTTAATTATTATTATTTTTTTTACCATGTTTTTTTTGGTATTTGCTTTGCAGGTATGGTATGATCTTACTGTTATACTGTAATGTTACTTTGTTTTAATGTTAACCATCATTTGCTTAGCAGGTACGTCATTCAGTTGCAGCGTGGATTTATTTATCTTGACAGCAACAGCGTTTGCTCCCACGATACATAAAGCTGTGACTCCGACGCTGTAGGAGGTGATTTCACCACCACAGTTAAAAAAAGAGCATATATGCCGAAGCATGGGGGCAGCAGGGGCGGAGGAGCGATTTTGCTCCTAATGCCGCGTACATACGGTCGAAATTCCGACAGAGGCTTGCCCGTGGAAAAGTCCGACCGTGTGTACGCGGCATAACTTTTTTGCGGGAGGATGCTCCCATGCTTCGGGATATATATATTTTAGGCACAGATTGCGTTAAAATTTTTTTTATTTTTTAATATGTTTTTTTTTTGGTATTTGCTTTGCAGGTATGGTATGGTAAGGTCTTACTGTTATACTGTAATGTTACTTTGTTTTAATGTTAACCATCATTTACTTAGCAGGTATGCCATTTAGTTGCAGCGCATATTTATTTATCTTGACAGCAACAGCGTTTGCTCCCATGATACATAAAGCCGTGACTCCAACACTGTAGAAGGTGATTTCACCACCACAGTTGAAAAAAAGAAAGAGCATATATGCCAAAGCATGGGGGCAGCAGGGGCGGAGGAGCGATTTTGCTCCTAATGCCGGGTACATGCGGTCGAAATTCCGACGGAGGCTTGCCCGTGGAAAAGTCCAACCGTGTGTTCGCGGCATTACTTTTTTGCGGGAGGATGCCCCCATGCTTTGGCATATATATATTTTAGGCACAGGTTACGTTACATTTATTTTTATTTTTTACTATGTTTTTTTTGGTATTTGCTTTGCAGGTATGGTATGATCTTACTGTTATACTGTAATGTTACTTTGTTTTAATGTTAACCATCATTTGCTTAGCAGGTACGTCATTCAGTTGCAGCGCGGATTTATTTATCTTGACAGCAACAGTGTTTGCTCCCACGATACATAAAGCCGTGACTCCGACGCTGTAGGAGGTGATTTCACCACCACAGTTAAAAAAAGAGCATATATGCCGAAGCATGGGGGCAGCAGGGGCGGAGGAGCGATTTTGCTCCTAATGCCGCGTACATACGGTCGAAATTCCGACGGAGGCATGCCCGTGGAAAAGTCCGACCGTGTGTACGCGGCATAACTTTTTTGCGGGAGGATGCCCCCATGCCTTGGCATATATATATTTTAGGCACAGATTGCAATAAAAAATGTTTTATTTTTTAATATGTTTTTTTTTTGGTATTTGCTTTGCAGGTATGGTATGGTAACGTCTTACTGTTATACTGTAATATTACTTTGTTTTAATGTTAACCATCATTTACTTAGCAGGTATGCCATTTAGTTGCAGCGCATATTTATTAACTTGACAGCAACAGCGTTTGCTCCCACGATACATAAAGCCATGACTCCAACACTGTAGAAGGTGATTTCACCACCACAGTTGAAAAAAAGAAAGAGCATATATGCCAAAGCATGGGGGCAGCAGGGGCGGAGGAGCGATTTTGCTCCTAATGCCGTGTACATACGGTCGAAATTCCGACGGAGGCTTGCCTGTGGAAAAGTCCGACCGTGTGTTCGCGGCATAACTTTTTTGCGGGAGGATGCCCCCGTGCTTTGGCATTTATATATTTTAGGCACAGGTTGCGTTAAAATTTTTTTTATTTTTTACTATGTTTTTTTTGGTATTTGCTTTGCAGGTATGGTATGATCTTACTGTTATACTGTAATGTTACTTTGTTTTAATGTTAACCATCATTTGCTTAGCAGGTACGTCATTCAGTTGCAGCGCAGATTTATTTATCTTGACAGCAACAGCGTTTGCTCCCACGATACATAAAGCCGTGACTCCGACGCTGTAGGAGGTGATTTCACCACCACAGTTAAAAAAAGAGCATATATGCCGAAGCATGGGGGCAGCAGGGGCGGAGGAGCGATTTTGCTCCTAATGCTGCGTACATACGGTCGAAATTCCGACGGAGGCTTGCCCGTGGAAAAGTCCGACAGTGTGTACGCGGCATTACTTTTTTGCGGGAGGATGCCCCCATGCTTCGGCATATATATATTTTATGGAACAGATTGCGTTAAAAAATTTTTTATTTTTTAATATGTTTTTTTTGGTATTTTCTTTGCAGGTATGGTATGGTAAGGTCTTACTGTTATACTGTAATGTTACTTTGTTTTAATGTTAACCATCATTTACTTAGCAGGTATGCCATTTAGTTGCAGCACGTATTTATTTATCTTGACAGAATTAAGAAATAAAAAAATAAATCTGCGCTATCGAAGTGGTTGAGCAGCTGCATACAGTCCAGTGAAAAAAAGGAAAGCAATACAAACAGAAAACAAAAAATGCAGCGCTGGGAGAATGAGAAAAGAATAAACAATAATGTCTATATAAAACGCTTATATGTGTAAACATAAGGTGTATAAGTCCATGGATTGGTGGAAATAATCTTAAACTGAAAAAGGTCAATCAGTATATATGAAACACCTTAGACGTATATTCCAATTCCTTAAAAAGACAAGTCCACAAAAATGAACGTGAAAATAAAAGTGAGATGATCAGTCAAATAATAGTGACACGACACCCGCGGTGATCCAAAATAAACTGTGATGAGAGTGATATCGCCCGCCACCGATAACAATGGAGGCTTACCGGATGCGGTGGACCCAAATGAGCTTATGCCCAAAGGATCAGTAAAGCTTATAACTCAATTGAGTATGGAAGTGGACCGAACCACACCAAACGATCAATCAGCAGACAACGGTGAAATCCTCACTTAATGACAGGTGAGCAGGATGACTCCAGTTGAAAGATGACTCATAGAAGTGGAAATATATTTTCAGGCCTCTGGTCTGTTCATGGGTTCCAGCTCCCATGTCAGCAAGTGTTAACCCTGCAGTTAACACTTGCTGACATGGGAGCTGGAACCCATGAACAGACCAGAGGCCTGAAAATATATTTCCACTTCTATGAGTCATCTTTCAACTGGAGTCATCCTGCTCACCTGTCATTAAGTGAGGATTTCACCGTTGTCTGCTGATTGATCGTTTGGTGTGGTTCGGTCCACTTCCATACTCAATTGAGTTATAAGCTTTACTGATCCTTTGGGCATAAGCTCATTTGGGTCCACCGCATCCGGTAAGCCTCCATTGTTATCGGTGGCGGGCGATATCACTCTCATCACAGTTTATTTTGGATCACCGCGGGTGTCGTGTCACTATTATTTGACTGATCATCTCACTTTTATTTTCACGTTCATTTTTGTGGACTTGTCTTTTTAAGGAATTGGAATATACGTCTAAGGTGTTTCATATATACTGATTGACCTTTTTCAGTTTAAGATTATTTCCACCAATCCATGGACTTATACACCTTATGTTTACACATATAAGCGTTTTATATAGACATTATTGTTTATTCTTTTCTCATTCTCCCAGCGCTGCATTTATCTTGACAGCAACAGCGTTTGCTCCCACGATACATAAAGCCGTGACTCCAACACTGTAGAAGGTGATTTCACCACCACAGTTGAAAAAAAGAAAGAGCATATATGCCGAAGCATGTGGGCAGCAGGGGCGGAGGAGCGATTTTGCTCCTAATGCCGCGTACATAGGGTTGAAATTCCGACGAAGGCGTGCCCGTGGAAAAGTCAGACCGTGTGTACGCGGCATAACTTTTTATGCCGCGTACATACGGTCGAAATTCCGACGGAGCCTTGCCCGTGGAAAAGTCAGACCATGTGTATGCGGCATAACTTTCTTGCGGGAGGATGCCCCCATGCTTCGGCATATATAAATGGTGCATGTATGTCCATCATTAGAAGTGGGTGGATGAAGGGAAGTATTATAATGGTGGAAAAAAGGGAAGAGATCGCGCTAAATGAGTGATATATAAACAAAAAGTGACATAAAGTTCAAATAAATAATAAGTCCCGCCACAAAGGCAAGTATATAAATTCTACAGATGCATCTCTCGATAGGTCATCCAGGGGTATAAGAAACAAAGAGACCTCACATAGCGTAATTCCGTCTTGGTTTAATATCAGTATAGGTAAAATTACACTTACATATCATTGTAGGTAAACGAATAAAATATGAGCCGGCCCGCTCGATACACAGCCTGTATCAGGTAGACAATATGCGGTGACGTCAGAACGCCGCCTCTGTAAAGACAAAGTCACTAGGATTTCATCACTGTTGCTGTCCATTGCTGTCTATGGGATATCCATTTATGCCTCTTATGCGCTGTTTGATCTCTCTTAATCCGGAGATCAATTATATTTGGTAAGAGGCTTTTATTTCGTTGGTGGAGGATGTTTCTGTCCAGCACTTTTCCTTGTGGATTGAGTTCATCACCTGGGAGAATTTATATTATTGCCTTTGTGGCGCGACTTATTATTTATTTGAACTTTATGTCACTTTTTGTTTATATATCACTCATTTAGCGCGATCTCTTCCCTTTTTTGCATATATGTTTGTGTGGTATAACACTTTTTGATCGCTGCTTTCCTTTTTTTTCACTGTAACAAGCGCAATATTTTTTTCTTACTTATTATAATGGTGGGCATACCCACCGATCAATCTCTTTTTTCGTTCAGCCAATAGGCTGCATGAAAAAAAGATTACAATACATGTCCAACAAGGACCATCAACCTACTGGTATGTTGCTGGACTTTGAATGATTATACCAGAATGATGCCTGCGGGTTTAGGTATCATCTTGGTATAATTATTTTCCACCAGCGGTCAGGTTTCATGTAAAAGCAATCCTAGCGGCTAATTAGCCTCTAGACTGCTTTTACAAGCATTGGGAGGGAATTCCCCCCACCCCCCCAGATATAAACAGCGATATTGGGAAATTGGGAAAGCATTTTATCACACCGATCTTGGTGTGGTCAGATGCTTTGAGGGCAGAGGAAAGATCTAGGGTCTAATAGACCCCAATTTTTTCAAAAAAAGAGTACCTGTCACTAACTATTGCTATCATAGGGGATATTTACATTCCCTGAGATAACAATAAAAAATGGTAAAAAAAAAAAAATGGAAGGAACAGTTTAAAAAAAAAAAAAAAAAAGCAAAATAAATAATAATAATAAAAAAAAAAAGCTGCAGGGGGGCTCTTGCACAAAGGCGAACGCAAGCGTCGGTCTGGAGTCATATGTAAACAGCAATTGCACCATGCATGTGAGGTATCACCGCAAAGGTCAGATCGAGGGCAGTAATTTTAGCAGTAGACCTCCTCTGTAAATCTAATGTGGTAGCCTGTAAAGGCTTTTAAAAATGTATGTCGTTTATCATCACTGCACGTTTGTTGCACAATTTTAAAGCACGTTGTGTTTGGTATCCATGTACTCACCCTAAGATCATCTTTTTTATTTCATCAAACATTTGGGCAATATAGTGTGTTTTAGTGCATTAAAATGAAATGTATGTATGTAGTGTATTTTTTCCCCCAAAAAATTTGTTTGAAAAATCGCTGCGCAAATACTGTGTGGAAGAAAAAAAAATGCAACACCCACCATTTTAATCTGTAGGGCCTTTGCTTTAAAAAAAATATATAATGTTTGGGGGTTCAACTTAATTTTCTTGCAAAAAAAATGTTTTCATGTAAACAAAAAGTGTCAGAAAGGGCTTTGTCTTCAAGTGGTTAGAAGAGTGGGTGATGTGTGACATAAGCTTCTAAATGTTGTGCATAAAATGCCAGGACAGTTCAACCCCCCCCCCCCTCCAATGACCCCATTTTGGAAAGTAGACCCCCCAAGCTATTTCCTGAGAGGCATGTTGAGTCCTTGATATATTTCATATTTTGACACAAGTTGCGGGAAAAAAATACATTTTTCTTTACTTTCTTAATTTTCAAAAACAAATGAGAGCTGTAAAATACTCACCATGCCTCTCAGCAAAAAGCTTGGGGTGTATACTTTCCAAAAGGTCCCAAAAGGGAAAAAATATTCAATGGGCTCAGCGTGCCTCTCAGCAAATAGCTCGGGGTGTTTTTTTTTTCCAAATGGGGTCATTTGGGGGGGGGGGGGGGGTTGTGCAATCTTGGCATTTTATTGCCTTCAAAAATGTGATAGGTTGTGATAGGCAGTGAGGAGTGAAATCAAAAATGTATGCCCTTAGAAATCTTGAAGGCGGTGCTTGGGTTTTGGGGGTCCCGTACGTGGCTAGGCTCCCAAAAAGTCCCACATGTGGTATCCCCGTACCCAGGAGAAGCAGCAGAATGTATTTTGGGGTGTAATTCCACATATGCCCATGGCATGTGTGAGCAATATATCATTTAGTGACAACTTTGTGCAAAAAAAAAAAGTTTGTAATTTTCCCGCAACTTGTGTGCAAAATATAAAATATTCCATGGACTCAACATGCCTCTCAGCAAATAACTTGGGGTGTCTACTTTCCAAAATGGGGTCATTTGGGGGGGGGGGTTGTGCTATTTGGGCATTTTATGGCCTTCGAAACTGTGATAGGTAGTGAGGAGTGAAATCAAAAATTTGCGCCCTTAGAAATCTTTAAGGCGGTGCTTGGTTTTTGGGGCCCCATTCGTGGCTAGGCTCCCAAAAAGTCCCACACATGTGGTATCCCCGTACTCAGGAGAAGCAGCAAAATGTATTTTGGGGTGCAATTCCACATATAACCATGGCATGTATGAGCAATATATCATTTAGTGACAACTTTTTGTAATTTTTTTATTTTCTTTGTCATTATTCAATCACTTGGGGGAAAAAAAATATTCAATGGGCTCAGCATGCCTCTCAGCAAATAGCTTGGGATGTTTTTTTCTCCAAAATTGGGTAATTTGGGGGGGTTTTGTGCCATCTTGGCATTTTATGCCTTCAAAAATGTGATAGGTTGTGATAGGCAGTGAGGAGTGAAATCAAAAATGTATGCCCTTAGAAATCTTGAAGGCGGTGCTTGGTTTTCGGGGTCCCGTACGTGGCTAGGCTCCCAAAAAGTCCAACACATGTGGTATCCCCGAACCCAGGAGGAGCAGCAGAATGTATTTTGGGGTGTAATTCAACATATGCCAATGGCATGTGTGAGCAATATATAATTTAGTGACAACTTTGTGAAAAAAAAAAAAAGTTTGTAATTTTTTAAATTCCAGAAAATGTACCCTAGTTTGTAGACGCTATGGGCCAGATCCTCAAAAGGGATACGCCGGCGTATCTACTGATACGCCGTCGTATCCCTGTTTCTATCTTTGGAACTGATCCACAGAATCAGTTTCCAAGAGATAGACAGAAGATCCGGCAGGTGTAATAGTTTTACACTGCCGGATCTTAAGATGCAGTACCGCGACCGCCGCTGGGGGCATTCATCGTCAAAATTACGCGTCGGGTATGCTAATGAGGAGTTACGTCGATCCTCAAAGCTTTTTCGCGTTCGCTACGTCGCCGCTACGTTAGTTTCCCGTCGCTTAGTTACACTTTTGTAAACCAGCCCTAATTTTACACAGCAGGCGTACTGCTGTGTAAAGTATGGCCGTCTTTCCCGCGTCGAATTTTTAAATTTTACGTCGATTGCGTAAGCCGTACGGGAAAACGGAACTACGCTACGCGCCGATCAAAAAATGACGTCACGTCGCGCAAAGCACGTCGGGAAAATTGCGTCACAAGCATGCGCAGTACGTCCGGCGCAGGAGCGCGCCTAATTTAAATGGGACTCGCCCCATTAGATTAGGAACGCCTTGCGCCGGACGGATTTGAGTTACACCGCCGCAAATTTCCAGGTAAGTGTGTTGTGGATCGATACCTAACTTAGGAAATTTGCGGCAGTGTAACTTAAATCGGTTAAATTACGCGGGGCTGTGGATCTGGCCCTATAACTTTTACGAAAACCAATAAATATACGCTTATTGACATTTTTTTTACTAAAAACATGTGACTGAATACATTTTGGCCTAAATGTATGACTAAAATTGAGTTTATTAGATTTTTCTTATAAAAAAAAAGTAGAAAATATAATTTGTTTCCAAATTTTCGGTCTTTTTCTGTTTATAACGCAAACAAAATAAATCGCAGAGGCAATCAAATACCATCAAACGAAAGCTCTATTTGTGGGAAAAAAAGAACACAAATTCCGTTTGGGTACAACATTGCATGACTACGCAATTACCAGTTAAAGCAGCGCAGTGCCAAATTGTAAAAACACCTCAGGATCCTTAACCTGCATAATGGTCCGGGTCTTAAGTGGTTAACAAAGGTTGTATTCTCGATGTTAATATTTTAGTCAGTATTTTAATGTCTATATTTAATTATACTATTGGCCTGTATGAAGAGCATAATTTTGGATCCTTCATTTCTTTATGTATAAGGGTTATATGTGCCTGTCTGATTGAATCTGGAAGAGTCCCTTTTGACAACCTATTTGTGAATATTTCTGCTAATTTTGGGGCCAAGAATTGCCTGTATTTTATATAAAATTCAACAGGGATTCCATCGTATCTGTGGGGCCTGAACTTCCTGGCTAGAGCACCGGATCACTGCAGTGGAGTTGGGGTAACAATTTGCTTCTCTCATCATTCAGATATCGGCTCTTTCAGCCGGCGATTCCCTACACCAGTGATGGTGAACCTTGGCACCCCAGATGTTTTGGAACTACATTTCCCATATTGCTCATGCACTCTACAGTATAGTTGAGCATCAAGGGAAATGTAATACCATCAAACGAAAGCTCTATTTGTGGGAAAAAAAGAACACAAATTCCGTTTGGGTACAACATTGCATGACCACGCAATTACCAGTTAAAGCAGCGCAGTGCCAAATTGTAAAAACGGAGTCTCTATGATCATTAGGAGGCCGGGCACAATGTTATAACGTCACGCTCGGCCTCTGCATTCAAACAAACGGCGCCACCTCGGCTGGGAAGCTGAGATCGTTTTTTTATTATTATTTCAGCTGTCTCAGCCTAGAGGTGAGATGTGGGGTCTTATTGACCCCATATCTTACTTTAAAGAGGACCAATCATTCCAATATTCCTATTACAATGGACGTCTGCATTCCTTGTAATAGGAATAACATTTTTATTTTTTTTAAATGCCCCTGTCCCCATGTGCTCGCACGCAAAAGCGAATGCATATGTAAGTCACATATTAAACGGTGTTCAAACCACACATGTGAGGTGTCGCCGCAAACGTGAGACCGAGAGCAAT
Organism: Rana temporaria; assembly: GCF_905171775.1. NCBI lineage: Eukaryota > Metazoa > Chordata > Amphibia > Anura > Ranidae > Rana > Rana temporaria. The sequence goes on along the minus strand of NC_053492.1, from coordinate 401,757,838 downwards.
TATTCTAGCCCTAGACCTATAACTCAAACAAGTAACCAGTAAACAATTTTAAAGCATCGCTTATGGGGATTTTTAAGTACAGAAGTTTGGCGCCATTCCACGAGCATGTGCAATTTTGAAGTGTGACATGTTAGATATCTATTTACTCTGCATAGATTCATCTTTCACATTATGAATTATTTATAGCAAAAAATATATGATTTTTACATGGGAGAAATGTCAGAATTGGCCTGGGTGACAAGTGGTTAAAGGCTAAGTACACCTTTAACCACTTGAGGACCTCTGCACGACGATATACGCCGACAGAATGGCACCGGAGGGCACATGGACATATATGTACGTCCTTGCCTTCCCGCGGGTGGGGGGTCTGATCTAAGTCCCCCCCCCCCCGGTGCCTGTGGTGCTCCGTTTCGGTCCAGTATCGACCCGGGATGAGGGGGCGGCCATTGGTTTCTGCCCACCCCCTCACGATCGCTCCTGGCGAATGAGATGCTTGTGGCGGTCTTTTCGTCTGGATCGCCGAGGAGAGAAGACATCCAAGTAAGTTGCACACAAGCACTACACTGACACCAGTACACATAGGCACACAATCCACCCCCCCCAGTCACCCCCAGATCACCCCCCCCGATCACCCCCCTTTAGGTCCAGGGTAGCCCCCTTCCCCCCTAATAAAGGTTTAATCCCTTGATCGCCCCCCCCCCCCAGTTAACCCTTTCACCCCCTATCGCTAGTGTCACTAAGCAATCGTTTTTCTGATCGCTGTGGTGCCGCTGGTGCCGCTAGGTAGCCAGTTATGTTTTTTAGGTTCACCGCCAGGTTTTTATAGCATCAGGTATCCCCCATATATTATCTAATGAAGGTTTTAACCCCCTGATTGCCCCTAGAGTTAACCCTTTCACCAGTGATCACTGTATAAGTGTCATTGGTGACGCTGGTTAGCCAGTTAGTTATTTAGGTTTCCCTGTCAGGTTTTTATATAGCGTCAGGTTCCCCCATATATTACCTAATAAAGGTTTTAACCCCCTGATTGCCCCTAGATTTAACCCTTTCACCAGTGATCACCGTATAAGTGTTACGGTGACGCTGGTTGGTTAGTTTGCTTTTTATAGCATCAGGGCACCCGCTGTATATAACCCAATAAAGGTTTAACCCCCTGATTGCCCGGCGGGTGATATCAAGTGCCAGTAACGCTAACACCCACACACAAAGCATACACCTCCCTTAGTGGTATAGTATCTGAACAGATCAATATCTGATCATATCTATACTAGTGTACCCAGCAGTTTAGGGTTCCAAAAAATGCATTCTTAGCGGGATCAGCCCAGATACCTGCTAGAACCTGCGTTTTGCCCCTCTGCCCAGCCCAGCCCACCCAAGTGCAGTATCGATCGATCACTGTCACTTACAAAACACAACACACATAACTGCAGCGTTCGCAGAGACAGGCCTGATCCCTGAGCTAACAGTTGTTTTTGGTAGCGTTTTATACTTGCTGACTGGTCAGGTGCTTTTTTTACCTGTGAATCCCTACTAGTGTATCACAAAATTTAGAGCCCAAAATGGCAAAGCGAATGTACACTAGTAAAGAGGCCTACGAGTTTCTGAGCATGACAGATAGTGAAGAGGAGGTCACGCATCTGTCAGATTACATAGGGGGCGCTGGCAAGATTGTGTGGGACTTGGTGTCACCCTTATTCGGAAAGGGGTACTATTTGTATGTGGACAATTATTACACGAGCATGCCACTTTTTAGTCACTTGTTTGATCATCAGATTGGAGCATGTGGCACCGTGTGACCTAATCACCAGGGCTTTCCCTAGTGGCTTGTAGAATCCCGTCTTAGGCTGGGGGAGAGAGACTGCTTAAGGTGTAATAATTTGCTCGCTGTGAAGTGGAGGGACAATAAGAATGTTTTCGTTCTTACCTCCCTTCACGCAGACACGACAGCAGGGCTCAAGTCCTGCGGGAACACATGGGAATGGAGCTCCTGCACTTTTTTCACAGCAGGAACTCGGTTCCCTTTGCAGGACTAGAGCAGCCGAGCCGTCCGAGCCAATCCTTCACTAAGCGGCGATGCCCAGCTCGAGTCACTGTCAGGGGCAGGCGAACCTTAGTAATCCTTTTTGTTACTGGCCGCTGTATATGGATTCATCGGGTAGTGTGCGGGTATTCCGTCACTTCCTCGATGCCGCAATGTCTCCTGGGAGCTTTTGTCATTGTTCCCAGGAGACATTGCGGAGGTCTCCCGTGAGTTATCATGGGATTTAGAAAGAACTTGCTTCCATCCATATACAGGAAGCGGCCAGTAACATAAAGGATTACTAAGGTACAGTGGATCGAAAAAAATAAACATGCAGTTTAGTAATTATGCATATGAGTGTATCATTTTTATTTATATTTTAGTGGGGGAGTGGATCTTGGGTGGGAGTTCCCACACTTTTTTCCCCAGGACTTGACCCATGCACGACAGTCCAAATTCGTGTGGTGGCTGGTGTTATGGAGAAACCCCTCTGTGTCCACAAATATAACCAAAATATGGGAGGGGTGGACCTCAACGACCAGTTGTTGGCGCTGTATCATATTGCCCGTACGGCGAGACGCTGGTACAAAAAAGTGTCTCTATACTTATTTCAATTGGCTTTGCTGAATGCTTATGTGCTATACAGAGCTTCAGGACGGACTGGATCCTTCCTTCAATTCCAGGATGAGATCGTTACACAACTCCTGTAATCAGGCGGTTCTGCACCTCACCATTCCCAACCAAATGCAGTAAGCCGACTGCATGAGAGGCATTTTCCGTATGTCCTCGAGAGTACCCGTACCCAATGAGCCCCCCAAAGAAAATGTCATGTCTGTAGAAAGCGCGGATATAGGCGTGACCAACGCTGTATCTTGGCCTAGGCCAGGCCTAGGGCAGCACTTTGCAGGGGGGCAGCATGAAAAGAGTCCCCATCGGCTTATTAGGTAAGGTGACCAGATTTTTTTAATGAAATCCAGGGACATTTTTTTTTTGTAGTAATGGCGGCAATCAGTGACTCTGCCCATCGCCGCTGCCTCACGGCCTGTCAAGTCTAAAGCCCTGTACACACGATCAGTCCATCTGATGAGAACGGACTGAAGCACCGTTTCTAGCACTGATTGGTTGCAGCATCCGACGGACGGCAGACGAGCGCGGCGCTCGTGGATGTTTTGACCGTTCCAAGTCTGCTCCATGTGAGTTTCTAAATGTTTTTTATGTATTTTAAATAAACCACCTGTACGGTATCACGCGATGTGCCTCCCTCCTTCTCTTGCCCCTGTCTCCACCATCTCCGAGTGAGCGGTTGGTGTCATTGACACTGAAGGGAGGAATTTCTGTGGCAGAGAGAAGCTAGGACTGGAACGAGTCCGGCGCCCGTGGAGATAGGTACCCTGTCTTATCACACTGCATCTGAGGGAGGATTTTCTGTGGCAGAGAGAAGCTAGGACTGTAATGAGTTCGGCGCTCGTGGAGATAGGCACCTTGTCCTATTACACTGTGTAAGTTTACATCCACTTACCTAGATAGAGGCTCCCTGGCGGTGACAGGACTATACCATAGTGTCTTTGCTTGTATTTTCCCACATGCACGGCCCAAGATTGAGACCCACCAGACTCATCCATTCACATCCCAGGAAAACATCCATCCACTGAGAGGATGAATCAACATTTACTGTTTTGGCTTTATGTGATAGATCTGAGGTAAGCTGCTAGGATCACAAACGGTGTGGGCTGCACGTGTTTTGGATTCGCTGCGCTGCGTATTTTCACTGACCTGGCTCTGGAACCCTCACTTTAGACTATTCACCTACTTACCCACTTATTTGTTTCACCTGGATTCCTGGTTTTCCTTTTTGATGTGAAATTGGGACTGACACTGAACATTTATTGAATTGTATATCCATTTTGTTTTTTGCTTATGAATTTGTACCTTTTATGTATTCACTCACTTAGTCACAAGTGTGTAGGCTTTATTTTCCACTGTGTTTGTACATTACACTTTCCCATCCCTTTGCCCCTCGGGCCCATCTGTGCCCCCCTCCCTTTCCCCTTTTCACCACACTCCCCCCACTTCACTAGCCCCTCCTCCTGCTACTATTGTTTGTTCCAGTAGCAGTTCCTCACAGCGCAGACATCATATATATTTTCTGCATTACCATTTTGTCTATAATAGGATAGACCTTCTTTTGTTTGCTGCAGTGTACACACCCCATCTACCATCCACACCCCTCCCCCCCCCTATTTTTTAAGTCACTAATCCTAGACAGCGCAGGAGTTCCACTTACCACTGTATACCTGGCAGGTAGGTAGTAAGACTCTCCTGCAATCCTTTGCTTGTGTCAGTTGTACATATTAAGGAATCTTAATTTTATTTTTTTCTGTTGATTACTGATGAACGTTTATTTACTGACACACACTGGACTGGCATGCACTGACCTACACTTATGCCGCATACACACCATCACTTTATGTGATGAAAAAAAACGACATTTTCTGTGAAGTAAAAAACGAAGTTTTTGAAACTTCAATTTTCAAAGACGAAGTTGCCTACACACCATCGTTTTTCTCACAATGTTCTAGCAAAGCGAGGTTACGTTCCACCACGTTTTTCCATTGAAGCTCGCTTCATAAGTAGCTTCTGGGCATGCGCGGATGAAAAAATGTTGTTTTAAACAACGTTTTTGCTACACACGGTCAATTTCTGTGAAGTAAAAGTTGACGTTTTGAAAAACGACACATAAAATTGAAGCATGCTTCAATTTTTTTTGGTCGTTTTTTAGAAGACATAAAACTACGTTTTCCCCCACACACGGTCAATTAAAGTGACGTTTTTAAAAACATAATTTTTTTTCATCACATAAAACGACCGCGTGTACGCGGCATAACAGAGGACGTCCAGATGTACATAAACTGACCGCTCCATGCTTTAGAGAGATGCACACAGACAGACAACCAAATTAGGAGAGAGTAGATCGCACACACAGATTATAGGAAGAGGCCTACTACAAACATACATCCAACATTAGAAAAATGATGACTAGCATCCAGTAGGGTAGCTTAGTGTAGTTAGTGTAGGTCCTGCCCTAGAAGAGTCTACCTTGCCGTGGTGGGCATGCTTGGAATCTCTTGTTCAAAAGTGTGTCAGCAAATGGGCGAGAGGATCACTAGATCTTCACTTCTGGCCAATTGATTTTACCAAAGGACTCTTGGTTTATTCAGAGTATATATAGTTGGAAAAGGAAAAAATGTGTATAGATCCATAATTATACTTTCATAAAACACACAATAAAAAATTGGTATATTTACATTTGAATTGCTTCCTCTTTTATTTAATCCTTTCATGACCACTTGGATGCACAGGCCACATTTGTAAGGCTGGAAGGGGCTCTATGGCTACTTCTTTCACTTCTGGTGTGTGTAGGGATGTTTAACCACTAGCCGACCAGCCGCCGCAGTTATACGGCGGCAGGACGGCTCGGCTGCGCGAAATCACGTAGCTATACATCATTTAGCATTGCAGCCAATAGGGGCGACTCCCCCTTCAGTTAGAACACACACAAGGAACATAATTAACCCCTTCCTCGCCCCCTAGTGTTATCACCTTCCCTGCCAGTGGCATTTTTATAGTAATCAATGCATTTTTATAGCACTGATCGCTATAAAAATGCCAATGGTCCCAAAAATGTGTCAAAATTATCTGAAGTGTCCGCCATAAGCTTGCAGTACCGATAAAAATCGCTGATCGATTACTAGTAAAAAAAATATATTAATAAAAATGCCATAAAACTATCCCCTATTTTGTAGACGCTATAACTTTTGCGCAAACCAATCAATAAACGCTTATTTCGATTTTTTTTTAAGAAAAATATGTAGAACAATACGTATCGGCCTAAACTGAGGAAAAAAAATTTTTTGATATATTTTTGGGGGATATTTATTACAGCAAAAAGTAAAAAACATTAATTTTTTTCAAAATTGTCGCTCTATTTTTGTTTATAGCGCAAAAAATACAAATGCAGAGGTGATCAAATACCACCAAAAGAAAGCTCTATTTGTGGGAAAAAAAGTACGCCAATTTTGTTTGGGAGCCACGTCGCATGACCGCGCAATTGTCAGTTAAAGGGACGCGGTGCCGAATCGCAAAAAGTGGCCCTGTCATTGACCAGCAATATGGTCCAGGGCTGAAATGGTTAATAGGTGTTTATGTATTAACATGTGTCCTAACCATGTATATATGTATGTACTGACAAGCCCCTTATGTGACAGTTTATGACAACAAGATCCTCTCAATGGAGACATCAGGGATCTTCTAGCTTCACCCCAAGAACAGGATATACAATTAAATCCTGTAATGAAACATTCCTCTTAACTAGGAAAAGATATCAAGTTCTCAGGGTATTTTATATACATTTTTAATAAATGTTATATTCCTACACATTCTCCTCACAAAATATATAGGCAATTATTTCCTGTTATCCAGGGCTAGAGGATCTGCTTTATTCAGAAAAAGTGTTTTTCTGCCCTCACAATCTGTACTTTAGTATTAAGCCTTTCTCTAGTCTCCAATATAATTGTAAAATTCTCAATTTTAAAATCTCTTGCTTCTTAAAGTGGAGTTCCACCCTATTTTTCAACTCCTCTTCATCCCCTACGGCTCAGTCCCCTTAAACGAATTTGGCGTATATATAAAAAAAAATTCGTCCTCCCCCTCCGCAATGCCTCCTGGGAGATGTTTGGCATGAATCCCAGAAGGCAGCCGATTTCCCTAAGCCACGCCCTCCCGTTTTTCTCATTGGCCAGTCATTCCTAGAGGGGCGGCTCTTGTCCTGTCCTCCCTGTTACCATGGAGCCGGACGCTAGTGAGTGAAGCTCCACTAGCCACTTCACAGTAGCACACGCAACCCCTCAGTATTTTTCTAAAAGTCCCGCGATTCGCGGCCCCCCCTTCTTTTAATGTCACTCAATCGCGGCACTAACGCCCCCCTCCCCCTTCTCTGTATTTTTTTTAAAAGTCCCGCAATTCGCAGCTGCCGCAGACCCCCCCCTTCTCAGATTTTTTATTGTCCTGCAATTGCGGCACTAACGCCCCCCCCTTCCCCCTTCTCCTTTTTTTTTTTCAAAAGTCCCGTGATTCGATTCGCGGAACCTCCCCGCTTCTCAGATTTTTTTTATGTCCCGCAATCGCGGCACTAACCGCGGCACTAACGCCCCCCCTCCCCTTCTCTGTTCTCTGTATTTTTTTTAAAAGTCCCGCGATTCGCGGCACTAACGCCCCCCCCCCTTCTCAGATCTCAGTAGTTTTTTAAACACTCCCCCTTCCCCCCCACACTTCTCAGTACTTTAATGTCCGTCAATTGGTGGCACGCGCCGCACCCCACATGCTTCTCAGTATTTTTTTTATGTGCGGCGATCGGCGGCAGACACCCCCCCCCCCTGCTTCTCAGTATTTTTTATGTTCCGCCGACCGGCAGACTAATCTACCCTCACCCCCCCTAGTTAGTATCTTTTTATGTCCGGCGATGGCAGTGTATGTTGGGCGATCGTCCCCTGCTTCTCAGTATCTTCTCTGATGGCTGATCGGCAGCCCCCCTTCTCAGCGTCTTCTATGATGGGTGATCGGCGGCAAACACCCCCCTCCCCCTTCTCAGTGTTTTCTATGATGGGTGATCGGCGGCAAAAACCCCCCTCCCCCTTCTCAGTAGAAACCCCCCCCGCTTCTCAGTGTTTCTGTCCGATGGCAGTGTATGTTGGGCGATCGGCGGCACCCATGTTTATTGTCTTTTATGTTGGGCGATCGGCTTCTCAAGTTATAGTGTGCAATGGCATTATATGTTGGGCGATCGGCGCCCCCCCCCGCTTCTCAAGTTAGAGTGTGCGATGGCAGTGTATATTGGGCGATCGGCGCCCACCCGCTTCTCAAGTTATAGTGTGCGATGTCAGTGTCATTTATATTCGGCCATCGGCAATGTCATTGAATGTAATTTACTTTCAGCGATCGGCGGCATGAAGTTTTATAAGTTGTCATTGGGATGTCATTGTCATATATATGCGATCAACGGCACCCCCCTCCCCCCCGCTTGTGAACCTTTTAATGCGCAATGTCATTGATTGTCATTTACTTTCAGCGATCGACGACAGATGTCATTGTTTTTTATTATCAACTTTTAATGTCATTTACTTTCAGCGATCGGTAATCCCTATCCCCTCCACATATCAACTTTTAATGGGTTAATTCAGGAGAGGTTTGCATAAGGGGCGGCAACTTCGTCTGACACTCCCGTTGCTATGGAAACTTGACTGAAACCTATTACATTGCTTGTGCAGCACTGAGCATGTGCGAGATCTGCAAGGCTGAAATCCAGGAAGTCATACAGTCTGGCTTCATGATGCCCACACTTAAGATGGCCCCAGTCAATTTCTATTTTATAAAGTATCTGAATGCTGTAACAACCTAACAAAACGGACCTTAGTTTACAGACTAACTTTACTAGACTACAATAAGCTTGTGTATTACAGGGGTATTTATATTTAAAAAGTGAAATTGTGGGTGGAACTCCACTTTAATTACTAGGGATCCATTGACTTTACCTAAGTTTGGCCTGGTTGTGCTTTCCTCTTCTACCACCAGGTGGCCGGGCACTTGGAGGTATTAGATTAAAAGGTCCCTAAAGGAAAATATTTTTTTGCCTAAAATTAATGCCTGCAAGGTAGACAGACAGAATAGTGTAATGATTCTGTTAAAAAACGAGAAAATACCTATTAAATTCCTTCATCTATATCACCTTCGGCGTTCTAGTTTCTGTTCTCTCATTCACTTCCTGGTTTGCGGCGCTCGTTCATGTAAGAACTACATTTCCCAGTATGCATTGTGGCACACCCAGTAATTCACACCTCCTTGAAGTCTCTAACACGTAGAGAGCGTCCTGCCACACAGATGTAGTTCCCAGGAGGGGGTGAGCACGTTACTGACCACCGCAGTAAAGCCTCCCGTCAAGGTGGTCAGTAAAATCAGACAAGCAGGAAGTAAACAGAACAGGGAAGAAATAGAGCAACTTCTGAGCAAAAACGAGCAATGAGGAAGTGAAAAGAGCAATGTCTGCAGATAAAGGATGTTTATTATGAAAAGAAATGTTTTCCTTTACAACCCCTTTAAGAAGGACAACAAAGGATCAGGTTGTGGGGTATCTCAGCCAATGGGCAGGGATTTTGTTGAATCCCTTGGCCTGCTGGGAGAGCCTATATATTCGGGTGAGGTCAGGTGATCCAGTGTTCTTGTGTGCCACCCAGATCACTGTCTGGGTGGATGTGTGTCGTCTTCCCCGGGCTTCGAGACCGGAGATTGGGCCTATTCTGGGGACATCAGGCTGCCAGGCTGTGTGAGGACCTATCCAGAAGTAAAAGGGCAGTGCAGGGTTGGGACTGTGGCTTGCAGTCCAACCAAAAGTAACGGTTCTGCCGGCCGGAGAACCTATTGTGGTCGGAGGTAGAAGGGAATCTGTCGCCACTAAGGGACCAACTACCTTTACCCAGAACCACAGTAAGTAACTGAAGCAAGTACCGGAGCAGTATTCTCGCCGAACGGGCACAGTGGAGAAGCGGAAAACTTCAGGCGGTGATCGAGTCAGGGACCCAAACAGTGGAGGTAGCGCTTGCAGACCAGCCTTGTGTGTCAAGCTAGGGACCGGACCAGTAAGCAGGGGTGAAGCTTGAAGGTATCTGAAGTGCCAAGCTAGGGACCCAGCAGGGAGGCGTAGATGACACTTGAGGGAGATACAACCGCAAAAGCCTTGAGGAGCTCCAGGGAGTCAGTGAATCAGAGGGTTCAGTGAGAGACCGGGAGCTCAAGGGGCTGACGAACTACAAGGAGAAGTTGTAGTACAGCTGAGAGAACTGTTAGGAACTGTTTAACCACTTGCCGACCTCCTCATGTACATTTACGTCAGCAGAATGGCACGGACAGGCACATGTACGTACCTGTACGTCCTCTGCTTGACGTGGGTCGGGGGTCTGATCGGGACCCCCCCCGGTACATGCGTCGGTCGGTAAGCCTCGGGGAGCGATCCGGGACGACGGCGCGGCTATTCATTTATAGCCGCCCCGTCGCGATCGCTCCCCGGAGCTGAAGAACGGGGAGAGCCGTATGTAAACACGGCTTCCCCGTGCTTCACTATGGCGGCGCATCGATCGAGTGATCCCTTTTATTAGGGAGACTCGATCGATGATGTCAGTCCTACGGCCACACCCCCCTACAGTTGTAAACACACACTAGGTTAACACTAAATCCTACAGCGCCCCCTGTGTTTAACTCCCAAACTGCAACTGTCATTTTCACAATAAAGAATGCAATTTAAATGCATTTTTTGCTGTGAAAATGACAATGGTCCCAAAAATGTGTCAAAATTGTCCGAAGTGTCCGCCATAATGTCGCAGTCATGAAAAAAATCGCTGATCGCCGCCATTAGTAGTAAAAAAAAAAAAAAACAATAAAACTATCACCTATTTTGTAAACGCTATAAATTTTGCGCAAACCAACCGATAAACGATTATTGCGATTTTTTTTACCAAAAATAGGTAGAAGAATACGTATCGGCCTAAACTGAGGAAAAAAATTTTTTTATATATGTTTTTGGGGGATATTTATTATAGCAAAAAGTAAAATATTGCATTTTTTTCAAAATTGTCGCTTTTGTTTATAGCGCAAAAAATAAAAACCGCAGAGGTGATCAAATACCACCAAAAGAAAGCTCTATTTGTGGGGAAAAAAGGACGCCAATTTTGTTTGGGAGCCACGTCGCACGACCGCGCAATTGTCTGTTAAAGCGACGCAGTCCCGAACTGTAAAAACCCCTTGGGTCTTTAGGCAGCATATTGGTCCAGCGCTTAAGTGGTTAAGTACTGTTGCGATAGGAGACAGCAATCCTGCACGTGCTGAAGTTGCACCTTGCTAGGGCCTTATCACTGTACGTCTGTCCTGTTGAAGTCTCTGAGTCTGCCATTTGTTATTGCAACTACTAAAGGGTGTACTGGTCCTAACCCTCTTTCCCTTGCAAAATATAAAAAGGACTGTCAGAGAAATAAAACCTTTTTTACATCCAAGAAGTGTCTGGTGTAGGGTGCCCACGTGTCTCAGGACATTTCCGCAATTAGCAGGTCTGTCCCGAATCCCGGGCACCTTCATTCTTGGACAATACAGTGTCCTGGAATGGAATTGACAGAGCGAGCAAATCCTGCGGTAGCGCTGGCGCTCGCTCTGCCTCCAGCTCCACCTGAGATTCTGTCCACTGGTTGATAGAGCCAACTGGCTTCTACCAACCAGTGACCTCACAGCCGCGACTCTGCCCAGCATGCAAAACAGAGGAGTTTATTAACTTTATCCTCCTCCGTGCCTAACGCTCTCCACAGTCCACCATGCCTGACGAGGCTATCGGGGGGCCAAAGACTGCAGTCTGGGTTAACGATCTCTGGGGCTCTGCCCCTGGATGTCTCCCTGCTTCATACCACAGAGCAGACTGAAGCTGCCTCCCCCTCCTCGGCAGTATACAGGAGATGGCAGAGGGACACCGCTGTGCATTCCTGGTGCTGATCTGAGGTGGTGTCACCCGTACCATATGTTCGGTTCCCGCAGTGGAGCTTACAAAGCATTCGTACGCACTTCTCGCGTTCTATTTTCTACACCAAACCTCCTTGTTTTGCCCCATGCACGGCATCACGCTACACCTTCCCGACAGGTTTCACTCCAGCCGCAGTCCGCCGCGAACTCACTCGCATGGCCCACAGTCGCAAGTAAGATTTGTTATTACATTCTTTATGTCCTATCAATTTGCTACCATTCGTTGTCTCCCATATCGTTCGTTAGTGGCCCCTATGGAACCTACGATTCAAACAGGCGTTGTCCTTCTACCTTATACTGCTTGCTTAAAGGTACAAACAAACCAGGTGTTTCTATCCTTTCTCAGTAACCCAATTCTTATTGATTGAGACCTTGCAGCCATGCAAATCATCTCAGCAGCCTGATACCCTTGTTAAGACCCTTGCAACACATGACCCTTACAAAATGCAAAAAAAAAAAAAAACGCAAAAAGAAAAAAAATATAGATATAAAAACGAAAAAACAAACAAAAAAAAAACAATTGCCACCATGTAATCTCAGCCCAGCAACTTGACACCTGTTGAGACCATTGCAACCACGCAAAATCGTCTCCGCAGCCTGACACCCTTGTTGAGACCCTTGCAAACGCAATACCGTCTCAGCAGCCCCACAATCATCGAGACCCTTGCAACCACACAAAATCGTCTCAGCAGCCTGACATCCTTGTTAAGACCCTTGCAACACATGACCCTTACAAAACGCCCAAAAAAAAGATATATAAAAAACGCAAAAAAAAAGAAATATAAAAGTGCAGAAAAAAAAAATGTTGCCACCACACAATCTCGGCCCAGCAACCTGACACCTGTTGAGACTATTGCAACCACGCAAAATCGTCTCAGCAGCCTGACACTCTTGTTGAGACTCTTGCAAACGCAATACCGTCTCAGCAGCCCCACACTCATCGAGACCCTTGCAACCACACAAAATCGTCTCAGCAGCCTGACACCCTTGTTAAGACCCTTGCAACACAAGACCCTTGCAAAACACAAAAAATAAATAAAATAAAAATATATATATAAAAAAACGAAAAAAAATACGCAATAAGAAAAAAACAAATAAAAAATGCAGAAAAAATAAAAACGTTGCCACCACGCAATCTCGGCCCAGCAACCTGACACCTGTTGAGACCGTTGCAAACACGCAAAATCGTCTCAGCAGCCTGACACCCTTGTTGAGACACTTGCAAACGCAATACCGTCTCAGCAGGCCGACACTCATCAAGACCCTTGGAACCACGCAATACCGTCTCAGCAGCCTCACACCATTTTTGAGACCCTTGCAAACGCAATACCGTCTCAGCAGCCCCACACTCATCAAGACCCTTGCAACCACGCAACACCGTCTCAGCAGCCTCACACCATTGTTGACACCTTTGCAAACGCAATACTGTCTCAGCAGCCCCACACTCATCGAGACCCTTGCAACCACGCAATACTGTCTCGAGCAACCTCCCACTCGTCAAAGACCTTTGTGACCATGCAGTCTCGCCCCAGCAAGCTGGCATTCATTGAGACCCTTGCAGCCACGCAATACCGTCTTGAGCAACCTCCCACTCGTCAAAGACCTTTGTGACCATGCAGTCTCGCCCCAGCAACCTGGCATTCATTGAGACCCTTGCAGCCAGACAAATCATCTTAAGCCTCATGTACACTGCTGTTGGTAAATGGACGTTTAGGAACAGTTGGGTGTTTTTCAGCCGCCCCTGATCTCTCCTCTGTTATCTTATCAGTACATGTACACAGGATCATTTATAGTTGTTTCTAGGCAGTTGAGTTTAGAAACCTTCCCGAAAAAAAAAATGGGTTCAGACGGATGTTCAGAGGCATACGAAACGCCAATGCCTGTAACAGCTTGTAAACACTGACAGATGCGGTAACTCATGTTTACCAGCGTTTCATTCACAGTCATTTAAAAAAAAAAAGGGAATATTGTCTTGCAAAATGTAATATCATCTCAGCTACCTCACACTCGTCTAGACATTTGCAACCACACAATCTCGTCTCAGCAACCTGACACCCGTTCAGACCTTTGCAGCCATACAAAGTCGTCTTAGCAACCTGACACTCATTTGAGACCATTGCAAACGCAATACCGTCTCAGCAACCTGACACCCGTTCAGACCCTTGCAGCCATACAAAGTCGTCTCAGCGGCCTGACACTCATTTGAGACCATTGCAAAACACAACATCGTCTCAGCAACCCCTCACTTGTTGAGACCCGTGCAACCACACAATGCCATCTCAAAACAAACCTCATAATCATCGAGACCTTTGCAACCACGCATTATCGTCTCAGCAAACCAGACTGAGACCCTTGCAACCACGCAATACCGTCTCAGCAAACCAGACTGAGACCCTTGCAACCACGCAATGCCGTCTCAAAACAAACCTTCATACTCATCAAGGCCCCTGCAACCACACAATATCGTCCCAGCAACCTGACACTCACTGACACCCTTGAAACCACACAATATTGTCTGCAGTAGTATAAAACACTTTGCAGCACGTACCTACGTGCAAACCCGAATACAAACTAAACTTGCAAACACACCTCAGTGACAAACAATCAGCCACACAAACACAAAGTGGCACCCAGTTGGCCATTCATCTTCAGTGGCACGCGGGCCACTCATCTTTTCTCTGTCTTTTTCCCTGCGGTTAGTTCAGGTTTCCATCCAGCACCAGCGAGTGCACGTTGGTCTGTGAGTGCACGTTGGTCTGCGGGCGCACGTTGGTCTGTGGGCGCACGTTGGTCAGCGAGTGCACGTTGGCCTGCGGGTGCACGTTGGTCAGCGAGTGCACGTTGGTCAGCGAGTGCACGTTGGCCTGTGAGTGCACATTGGTCAGCGAGTGCATGTATATCGTCTTGTTGAGCAGCTGTGTATTGTCTTGATTTTCTCACACCAATGCAAGATCCAGTCCAAGTTCTCAAACTAGACCAAGCATCAGTAGCAGACTTAGCTATGTGGGACAACTTCCCCACCTGATAGAACAGCATTTCAATCTTCATCTCGGCAGTGTCAGCCGAGCCACCACAGGCTTTTTGCGGCCATTTTTAGGCCGCCACTGGTTCTCCAAACCTTGGCCCCCAGAAATTCTCTTAAATTTCTGCTTCACCCAGTCTTCATCACGCCTCGTGCTGCACCCAATCGTGGTAGCTGCTCAGGTCTGGGACAACACTTAAACAGGACAGACAGTGTTTTTCACCACAGACATTCGGGCCACAGCCGACATCATCAATTAAGGTAGATCTAAGTCACTCCCCATCACGTCCTTCCTGTGCAGGCTCATGCAGCCGTCACCAGTTAATATCTTATGTAGACATATTCCAGGCAAATGCAAAAAGCAGCTGATGCGCTTTCACATTCCAACCTTGGAAATGGTTGTTTTTTCCAGCACGAGCCTGGAGCCGACCCAACAACTATCCCTGTCCCACCGTGGACATTGCTGACGATGAATTGAAGTCGCATCTCACCAACGCAATCCAGCTTATTAACCACTCCTTGGCACGCAACACACTGAAGGCCTATAGCACTGCTTGGAACACTAATAGCAAATTTTTGGCCCTTTGCCCCGGAGCAGCAATAGGCAACGTTAGACACGTCCTAGCCTTCATATCGTATTGCCACACGCAGCTGACCCTTTCTGACAATACTATCACGCCATATCTAGATGGCGTCCAGCATTTCCTGTCCCTGCAGGATCCCAGTAAACCGTCAGTATTCTCGAGCCCATGCAGTCAAGTCCCTCCTGCAGGGCATACAGAAGCACCAACCTGTAGTCAGTGGCAAGCGCCTACCTTTCAAGAGTGCCCCCTTTAGAGACATGTCTAAAATCCTTACTCGTTCCCTGTTTAGGACTTTACCCAGACTAGTCACCCAAACAGCCATCTACCAGGCCTTCTACGGTTCCCTACAATCTAGTGAATTTACAGTCATCGGCTCCTGCAGTCAGACACTGCTCCAACGCCACCCGACTCACTTTCGAACCACTACACTCTCACAGTCTGCAAACGCAACAAACCAGCCCCGGGGGTTGACATCAACCTTTTTCAGACTAACAACGCTTGATGCCCAGTGACGGTGCTCGACCGACTACTGCTCCATCTACCCAGCCAATCTGATGGTGGCTCGTTGCTACCCTTTTTAAACCAGCTCCCTGAGTGGCAGCCAGTGTGTCAAGCATGTCAGAATCCTCCTAAATAACAGGGAGTACCAGACCACGCAATCAAGATACCAGGCTGATGGAAGTCTCCTTGTTTGGCCACATACATCCCAAATCCTCATGAAGGAATGGCACAAGCCTTTACCAAGCTGGCTCAATAGATACAAGAAATCAATAAAAGCTATTTCCCTATCTGAGTCTTTTGCCCCCTTTTCTTGGCATACTGACCAGACCAGCAAGGCACACTTCAGGTCAATTTATGTTGTAAGTCTTGTCGCGTGTTTATGTGATCCACATCACTCTCGGTCAGAGGGTAACGACCATAAAATCTAATGAGCTCCATCTGCTGGTGAAGACTATCATGCTTGCACCACGGAAATTGCTATTGTCACTAATTAAAGGGCCCTACACCATCAATATTTTTTTTAGATCTGTCAATAGGATTTTAAGGTTGAATAGGCCGTCCTGGGGTTCCCTTTAGAGATTAAATACTTGCATTAAACACTTAACCATTCATTGTCCTTTAGGTCATGTTACAGGTGGTAAGCCATTATACATATATGTATATTTAGGTAGATTCAGGTAGAGTCGTTTAAATTTAGGGCGGCGTAGCCTAGTGTTTTTAGGCTACGCCGCCGTAAATTAGCTAGGCTAGTAGTGATTTTCAATCAACTTACCTGCTAATCTACGGCGGCGTAGTCTAAAACGAGCGTGCATAAGGGCGCCTAATTCAAATTACTTGGAGGGGGGCGTGTAGTATGGAAATGAGGCTTGACCTCACGTTTTTTTAAGTTGTTTCGTACTGCGCATGCGCCGGGCGCCTACATTTCCCAGGGCGCATTGCGGCTAAGTACGCCGTACGGGCCTATTGATTTTGACGTGTACGTAAACGACGTAACTCCCGATTCGCGGACAACTTGTGCAAACGACGTAAAAAATTCGAACCTTGCAGCGGGAACGGCGGCCATACTTTAACATTGTTATTCCACTTCAAAGGTGAAATAACTTTAGGCCGCCTAAGGCCTTACGGAAACGGCGTAATTCGACTGCGGCGGGCTCGCGTATGTTCGGGAATTGGTGTAAAAGCTCATTTACATAATCTACGCCGGCCGCAATGGAAGCGCCATCTAGCGGCCAGCAGAAAAATTGCAAGCTAAGATAGAACGGCGCAAGCCGTCCTATCTTAGCTTTGTTTAAGCGTATCTCTGTTTGAGCATACGCTTAAACAAACGCCAGCGTAGATTCTGAGTTAGGTCGACTTATCTACTGATAAGTTGGCCTAACTCTTACTGAATCTACCTAATTGTATCTTCCTGCTGTTAAACTGTTCTTAAGCTGTCTTTGGGGGAAATTCATCTACTGAGTCTGTGCTGTTACTCAGAACTCGGTTGATCTATTGCCCTCCTTTAAATACCCATACTACTTTGCTACTTCATTAAAACCTGAGATATAAATATATTGACTTGTGTGACGTGTAATTTAAAGGTGCTTGTGAAAAGATGTCGGAACCCAGAGTGTCAGGTGGGTTGGAAGGTTCACAGGGTCATGGTGATGCAGATGAGCAGGAAAATCCAAGCTGTCCTCAAGGGGACCGTGCTAAAATTAGATTGGGCATTTTTTGGTACTTTTTCTGAAAGCGCACCAAATATGCAGCATGCAGGACTTTTGGTGCACTTTCAGAAAATGCTTAAAAAATGCCCATTCTAATAGAACTCTATGGGAAACTGTGGGTTACCCGCTTGAAAACCACAGGTACACTGCGCTGCAGCCAAACCACAGTGTGTTAGTGTGAAAGTTCCTTAAAGCCTGGTTTACATATATTCATTTTTGTGCGTTTTTGAGTTTTGCAGTAACACACTACAGTCCATTTAACATGTTTTTTTATAGATGTAATTTACATCTGTGCATTTTATGGAAAGGGACAGGGACTTTTTTCTGGTTGTTGTTTCCATAGACTTTAATGGACTAAAGTGTGTTTAGAAAAATGCAAAATGCACTTGGATTATTCAAGATACAACCTGCATAGGTGTGAGAAAATAGGAAGGGTAAATTGGGACTTTAAATGAGGTCTATGAGTATAGCACCTCCATCCCTAGTGACGTAAATGAAAAATATTGGGTGGGAAAATATTTGGGACTTTGAATGAGGCTGCAGACATGGTGCGGGTAGTAAAAGAAAGTACAAATTTATTGGTCACAAAATTGCAAAACATGTATCAACATCCAGAGAGCATGTAAATGAAAAACATACATTTCAAATAATTGACATTACCACATATTAGAACACACAATATGTGCATATACGGTGGGGGTAGCAGAGATACAACAGTGCTTGGCCAGATGTCACATGATCATCCGCATGGATTGATGAATGCATAGAGTGAATATACATATGTACAGATGTCAGGATAACAGTATTAGCGAATATGTAAAGGTGAGAAAGACTGGTAAAAACATATATAAAATATAATCAGATCAATTTAAGTATTGTCATAAAGTATATGTGGCATCCATATTGGCCCGACGTGTTTCGTGTATTTAACACTCTTCAGGGGCGGATGCTTGACTTATCTAAAAAATATATAAAGATTAAGATAGAATATAGTAAGTAAGTAAAATGTATTGTAATTAGCCAGTATAAGATGGAAAAAAATCTCCACCTAGAGTACTCACATGGAATCTAAAGTAAATAAATGTGGAGTGTATGGAGCCACGGCCAAGAGAATATGTCCGTCACGGGGGCTGAGGCGGCAGTGGAGCGCACACAAGAAGGGGGCAGCAAGGAATCCTCCCATAGGAAAGTAGCATAGAGTTAAGTGTGCTGGCATATATGGTATATAGCGAGAGGAAAAACCACTGAGAATGGCCAGCTGGAGTCTACAAAAAATAATAATGACAGACAGTCAGTAAATATAAGAACAAATCAGGAGGCAGCCAGCCCAAATATATGGATAGGTATAATAACCTAGTAATGGCGTCCAGGATTCCCGAATATCCAGCAGGAAGGATGGTGTGGTATAGCCTGTTACAGCTCATAGGCAATGGGATATGAGGGGAGGACCTTTATATAGCTGCCTCACAGCTGTGCACGCCAGCGTGCCGTCAGCGTCACGTGGGCTGGAAGTACACCATTGGAGGGTGCCGCAGTGGGCAGGAACCGCCCACAGCGTCCACCCTGTAGTCCTGGCAACTCCAGCTGAGATAGAAAAAACACACGCTCGGCGTAGTGACGTCAGAACTGGCGTCACAGGCTGGGCTGGATACGTGGCGCTGACGTGCCTTGCGCGCCGCCCCCCAGCCCGAGCAGCCCCCCGCCCACAATGGGCAGAGAGAAGGGCGGGCAGGAGGCAGCACACAGAGCGCGTCGCAGCTCCCAAATGGCAGACAATGGAAGGCCATGAACATACAACATACCACATCAAGTGCCAGACCCATGACACAACGCACAACTGCTAACTCTCAAGGAACATATCCTGAGTGTGCTACGTCTGGGCCTAATGTAAAAAACGCCCAGAACTAAGGCGCCCTGCACTGGGATGGCAGGGGAACACTGCCGATCCTGTCTAGCAAGCCTTCATCCCTGAGCGAGAAAATAGGAAGGGGAAATTGGGACTTTAAATGAGGTCTATGAGTATAGCACCTCCATCCCTAGTGACGTAAATGAAAAATATTGGGTGGGAAAATATTTGGGACTTTGAATAAGGCTGCAGACATGGTGCGGGTAGTAAAAGAAAGTACAAATTTATTGGTCACAAAATTGCAAAACATGTATCAACATCCAGAGAGCATGTAAATGAAAAACATACATTTCAAATAATTGACATTACCACATATTAGAACACATAGTGCATATACGGTGGGAGTAGCAGAGATACAACAGTGCTTGGCCGGATGTCACATGATCATCCGCATGGATTGATGAATGCATAGAGTGAATATACATATGTACAGATGTCAGGATAACAGTATTAGCGAATATGTAAAGGTGAGAAAGACTGGTAAAAACATATATAAAATATAATCAGATCAATTTAAGTATTGTCATAAAGTATATGTGGCATCCATATTGGCCCGACGCGTTTCGTGTATTTAACACTCTTCAGGGGCGGATGCTTGACTTATCTAAAAAATATATAAAGATTAAGATAGAATATAGTAAGTAAGTAAAATGTATTGTAATTAGCCAGTATAAGATGGAAAAAAATCTCCACCTAGAGTACTCACATGGAATCTAAAGTAAATGAATGTGGAGTGTATGGAGCCACGGCCAAGAGAATATGTTCGTCATGGGGGCTGAGGCGGCAGTGGAGCGCACACAAGAAGGGGGCAGCAAGGAATCCTCCCATAGCAAAGTAGCATAGAGTTAAGTGTGCTGGCATATATGGTATATAGCGAGAGGAAAAACCACTGAGAATGGCCAGCTGGAGTCTACAAAAAATAATAATGACAGACAGTCAGTAAATATAAGGAAAAATCAGGAGGCAGCCAGCCCAAATATATGGATAGGTATAATAACCTAGTAATGGCGTCCAGGATTCCCAAATATCCAGCAGGAAGGATGGTGTGGTATAGCCTGTTACAGCTCATAGGCAATGGGATACGAGGGGAGGACCTTTATATAGCTGCCTCACAGCTGTGCACGCCAGCGTATCGTCAGCGTCACGTGGGCTGGAAGCAGAGGTGTATTTAGGTTTTGTGCTGCCCTAGGCCTGACTAAACTCATGCACCCCCTAATTTAAATACGACCCACCCATCCTGTCAAGGACACACCCCTTCCTATTTAAGACCCGCCCTGTCATCTCCTAGATTACCAGAGACTGCGGACATTCTGCATTAGATTACCAGAGACTGCGGACATTCTGCATTAGATTACCAGAGACTGCGGACATTCTGCATTAGTTTACCAGAGACTGCGGACATTCTGCATTAGATTACCAGAGACTGCAGACATTCTGAATTAGATTACCAGAGACTGCGGACAGATACTGCAAAAGATTACCAGAGACTGCGGACATACTGCATTAGATTACCAGATACTGCATTAGATTACCAGAGACTGCGGACATACTGCATTAGATTACCAGATACTGCATTAGATTACCAGATACTGTGGACATACTGCATGAGATTACCAGAGACTGCGGACATATTGCACAAGATTACCAGAGACTGCGGACATACTGCATTCGATTACCAGAGACTGCGGACATTCTGCATTAGATTACCAGAGACTGTGACTTACTGCACGAGATTACCAGAGACTGTGACTTACTGCACGAGATTACCAGAGACTGTGACTTACTGCACGAGATTACCAGAGACTGTGACTTACTGCATGAGACTACCAGAGACTGTGACTTACTGCACGAGATTACCAGAGACTGTGACTTACTGCATGAGATTACCAGAGACTGTGACTTACTGCACGAGATTACCAGAGACTGTGACTTACTGCACGAGATTACCAGAGACTGTGACTTACTGCACGAGATTGCCAGAGACTGTGACTTACTGCACGAGATTACCAGAGACTGTGACTTACTGCACAAGATTACCAGAGACTGTGACTTACTGCACGAGATTACCAGAGACTGTGACTTATTGCACGAGATTATCAGAGACTGTGACTTACTGCACGAGATTACCAGATAATTTAGATAACAAGGTAATTTAAATATAAAAGATAATTGTTAGGTTAATAAGCGGGGGTTGGGGGGGCCTTGCGGTCGCTATTTTCGCCGTACAGTTAAAAGCGGAGGTTCACCCTAAAAACATGTATATAACATTACATTCTGCATACTTCCAACATTTACAGTATGCTGTTTTTTTTTTTTGCTGTACATACCGTATTATTGCCATTTTCCACCCGGCTACCGGGTTCTCACTCCCGCGGGAGTAGGCGTTCCTATGCAGAGGTGCAGTGTCATGTGGGACTTCGCCTAGATGATTGACGTTCTTGAGAAAAACTTCCCCCCGGCAGATAAGGCGCGTCACGAGTTTCCGAAAGTAGCCGAACTGCGAGTCGGCTCTATACGGCGCCTGCGCAGTCAGCTCTGCACGGCTCCTAGTCGGTGCGCAGGTGCGCCGTATAGAGCCGAATCGCAGTTCGGCTTCTTTCGGAACCTTGTGACGCGCCTTATCCTCCAAGGGGAAGATTTTCTCAAGAACGTCAATCATCTGGGCGAAGTCCCACATGACACTGCACCTCTGCATAGGAACGCCTACTCCCGCGGGAGTGAGTACCCGGTAGCCGGGTGGAAAATAGCAATAATACGGTGTGTACAGCAAAAAAACTAAAACAGCATACTGTAAATGTTGGAAGTATGGAAGTATGCAGAATGTAATGTTATATACATGTTTTTACATCAGACATCATGCTGTATTCACATGTAAAAAAAAAGTTAATAAGCGGGGGTGGGTGGTGGGGGATAGTGTGGGTTAGACATGTAAAAAAAAGTTAATATGTGGAGGAGGGGGGGGGGGGGGGGGGGGGTTAGACATCATGCTGTATGTATGTATTCACATATTCACATGTAAAATAAAGTTAATAAGGGGGGGGGGGGTTAGACATCATGTAAAAAGAGTTAATAAGCAGGGGGGGGGGGTTAGGCACAGCAGACAGACATCATGCTGTATGTATGTATTCACATGTAAAAAAAAGTTATTAAGCTGGGGAGGGGGGGCCGTTAGGCAGCAGACAGACATCATGCTGTATTTAAGACTTAAGACATCAGGCTGATAAAAAGATAATAAGCAGGGGGGGTTAGACAACAGCCAGCTCTGAGCTCTCATCGAATTTTGTACCTGTTATTAGATGAAGCTTTGAGAGCTGCTTGTCCACATTCTTCTCCTCTCTCTCGCTCCTCCTCCTCCTGTCCCGACCAGATGCCGCGCGGAGGCTGGGAGGCGGAGCAAGCATCCGATCCACCAACTAAACAACGTGCACGCCATGCACTAGATCTATGGGGGGCGGCACTGGCAGTCGCTCCCCACACTCCCACAGTATGCGGCGGTGACGTGACACTCAGTGACACATACAGAACGGTAGCCAGCCGCGGGAGGCAGGCGGCAGCTCAGCGGAAAGCAATCTCTGCGGGTGGCTGCCTCTGTATTCGGAAAGACGTTGGGGGGGGTTTCGTGCGGGGAGGCCGCGAAACGCGGCCGCCACCCGCAAAGTGCTGCCCTAGGCCTAGGCCTGGTTGGCCTAGGCCAGTGATGGCGAACCTTGGCACTCCAGATGTTTTGGAACTACATTTCCCATGATGCTCATGCACTCTGCAGTGTAGTGGAGCATCATGGGAAATGTAGTTCCAAAACATCTGGTGTGCCAAGGTTCGCCATCACTGGCCTAGGCCAAGATACATCTCTGCACGGGGGTAGAGCCAAGGGAGCTTGTGTGGAAAGAAGCAATGTCCTAGAGATCTTAGGAAGTGAATACACTGAGAGGGAGATTTGACAGTGATTGAGAGCCTTAGCACCAGGGCCTACATTGTGGATACTGTTGGAATGGCAGGAAGAAATATCTGTGTGCTTTCAGGAAGAAGAGGTACGCCTAGCCAAGGGGGTGACTGTCAGGGTGATCCCACTGAAAGTGGGGGGAGAGCCTGTAGAGAGGCAGCCATTGACGAGGACCCAGGAGAAAGGTTTAGGAGTGTTTGGGACAGACTGTCATGGGGTCAGTGCCCGTCCTGTTTCCTTCTACACTGATATGAACCAGATAATCGATAGCCCAGTGAAGAACGGATCTGAAAAGTCAAGTCAGAACTATTGGAGACTCAGATTCATTTCAGGGCAGTTGCCAACCCCTATTGGAGAGGACGAGTTTGAGACCTTGATGAGACAGGCCATGCAGGCTGTGGGGGAATGGAGTGTTCCAGCGGCCCGATGTGATTCGAAACTTGAGAATGGGAAAGAGAACCTGTAGTGCCATGGACTACATCACAGGTGTCAAACACAAGGCCCATGGGCCGAATCCGGCCCTCCAGGCCACTTCATGTGGCCCTTGCACCTCTCCTGCAGATGCAGGAGAGCTCCAGCCCTCCTCTGGTCCTACTCCAGACCCTTACTTTCTGCTTTCAAGAAATGCATCCAGCTTCTTCCCAGCAGCAGCATAAGGAAAGGGGGGGTGCACTGTGATGTAAGGGAGAGTGGGGGACTCAACTTCTGATAGTGGGGTGGTTGTTGATATCTAATGTAAGGGGAGGGGATGCGCTGAACATAGATGCGTTGTATGCTGTATTCGGAAGAGTTGAAACAACTGTTGATTGCCCCTGTGCTGATCACATGCACCCTTCCAAGAAAAAAAACAAAAACTCTCTAGCAATACACATTAAACTGAGCATGTGCAAAGTAAGCCCTGTGAGACGGGCAGCGGTGGCGACGGGCAGAGAGTCACTGATTGGCACCATTTTTTTTTAAATCAAAACGTCGTTTAATGAGCATAAAATAAAAGAATTACAGACATGGTAATAATCGGTGCAACATGCACCACAAGCAAGGATATAGTACAATGTCAAGTACACAGACATAACGGACACATTAAATAAAGAGCTAGTTACATGTGCATATGCAGAATGACATGTGGGGACAGAACAAAATTGCAGGTCGGATTCCAGGAGCACCCAAAGGGCACATTAAGGAACATTATTCATCAGGAGCAACACAGGTGGAGGCCTCCCCCAGCCATCTATCCCAGACCCTGTGATATTTGTTGGGGCAGCCCCTGTGAACATAGAGTAGCTTTTTGAAGGGTAGAGTTGCGTTAACAGCTCTGATCCATTGCTGCAAAGTAGGGGGGGGGGGGCCCTCATCCAATTTTTCACTATCTGAAGCCTGGCGAGGAACAACGTCTCTTGCAAAAAGGTGTTGAGATATTTCTCGGCTTCAGACAGTGAAAGGAGCCCAAGCAAGCATTGGCGGGGGCATAGAGAGAGTGGGGATCCCATGCGGTCGTGAAGAAACTGGACCACCTGGGTCCAGAAACCTTGCACACAGGGGCATTCCCAGATAAGGTGGTAAAAGGAGACGTTGCAGTAGTCACAGCCCGGGCAGTTAGGGTTGCTACCCGGCCGAAACTTTGAGATACGGTATGGCATCAGGTATGACCGATGCAGGATGTATAGTTGAGTGAGGCGGTCGGAGATTTTAGGAGAGACTAGTCTGCAGTTAAGAAGGACTTCGTCCCAGTCCCCCGCTGACACCACACCCAGATCAGGCTCCCAACGGGACTTTACCTGCTGGAGAGTGGCAGTCGCCGAGGGCACCAGGAGGTAGGAATAGAATTGGGAAATCAGTTTCTTGGGGTCCGAACCCAACTGATTGCCACCATTACCAGTAAAAAAAATATATATCCTTGGATTTCATTTAAAAAATCTGGTCACCTTACCTTACACCGGCTACCAATTGTAAATTGTGACACTGTGTCGGGAGTGCGCACAGAACAATGAAGGGGGCTGATGTCTATATGCACACACCTGGTGTAAAGGCTCACCCATTGTGCTGACCCATATTTGCAATATATTTTCATTTAAAAAATCTGGTCACCTTACCTTACACCGGCTACCAATTGTAAATTGTGACACTGTGTCGGGAGTGTGCACAGAACAATGAAGGGGGCTGATGTCTATATGCACACACCTGGTGTAAAGGCTCACCCATTGTGCTGACCCATATTTGCAATATATTTTAACAATGTGTAAACCGTACACAAACACAGATGGAGGGATCGCACCAGCACAATTGTGCGTCTTTTCACTGCTTTATAATTGAAAATGTAAAATGATGACAGGCTCCTCCAGGATGACACAGAACTTATATTAATGAGAAAAGAAAGCATTAGAAATCAGCAGCTTAGGAAGAAAAACCTCTTTACGAGAACAGAATGTATGATTAATGTTATGCACTTCGGAGAATTGATGCCACACAGGGACAAGAATGACTCCAAATGATTCCTCTGTGTAATAAATGAAGTCAGGAGGGAAGCATTTTCTGAGCTCTCCACTCAGCAGAATATAGATCCTTGAATCGCCAAGTATGTCTTCCGGCCCAAATAGACGCATTGGGCATCATGACCTGGCTGGTCAGTAGGTGTCAATGCTGGATGATTGATGGTCTTGTTTTTTTGCATGGGATTGTAAATGCTTTGATTATGGAGCATGGCATGTATACTTCAGAGCAGGTTATTTTAGTGTAGGGAATTACCGGCAGTATAGGTTAGGTTAGTGTTAGGACCATTAACAACTGTTCATTGCTGTGCACTGTGTTGGAGCATGTTACATGTTTTAGTGTGTTGAGGTGCAATTTATTTTTAATGGCACGCCCCTACCCATATGCGTTGCAGTGCACCACAATGCATAGGCATTAAAGGAACACTAAAGCGAGCTTGCATGGTGGTTAGTTCTTGCGGGCGTGCTCCAGTGATACAGCCGGCGGCTATAGTCGCTCACTGGATGTGATTGACACCAGCGTGAGCCAATGGCTGCACTGCTTTTAATCAACCAATGAATGAGCCAAGAAGCCTGCACGTTCACGGTGCGGGACTTTCGAGGGGTCAGGTAAGTAATCGGGGGGCTCGGGGGGGGGGGGCGCTAATCCACAAATGTTTTTTCACCTTAATGCATAGAATGCATTAAGATGAAAAAACTTTTACCTTTACAACCCCTTTAACTATCATGTGTTGCTTTAACCTAAATGAGCAAGTTCAAGTTTCATTTAAAGCAGTATTAAACCCAAAAGCAATATTTTATTACTGTATATTGCAGCTTACCAATTCGTAGATGTATTGGCTGTATTTGTTTTCATCCTTAAATCGGAGGTTCATCCAAAAAACAAGTATATAACATTACATTCAGTATACCTCAAACATGTACAGTATGCCGTTTTTTTTTTGGGGGGTGTGCATACGGTATTATTGGTATTTTCCTCCCGGCTTCCGGGTACTCGCTCCCGCGGGAGTGGGCGTTCCTGTGCAGTGCCGCAATGTCATCTGGGACTTCGCCCATATGATTGACGTGCCTGATAAAAACTCCCCCCGGCAGATAAGGCACGTCACGACTTTCTGAAAGTAGCCGAACCGCGAGTCGGCTCTATACGGCGCCTGCGCACCGACTAGGAGCTGTGTAGAGCTGACTGCGCAGGCGCCGTATAGAGCCGACTCGCGGTTCGGCTACTTTCGGAAAGTCGTGACGTGCCTTATCCGCCGGGGGAGTTTTTCTCAGGCACGTCAATCATATGGGCGAAGTCCCAGATGACATTGCGGCACTGCACAGGAACGCCCACTCCCGCGGGAGAGAGTACCCGGAAGCCGGGAGGAAAATACAGATAATATCGTATGTACACCCCCCCAAAAAAAACGGCATACTGTACATGTTTGAGGTATACTGAATGTAATGTTATATACTTGTTTTTTGGGTGAACCTCAGCTTTAAACTGTCTTCCGGCCAATCCAGTACAGGCAAACACAGCCCTTCACACAGGTGTATGCTTTAGTACGCTCATGTGAATGAGGCCTAAATATTGTAGAGCCATTTATTCCAAATGCTTGTTGGCCATCATAAGTTTAGTGCAAGGAAACCATGGCTTTCCATGGAGTAGGGTCTAGGACCATTAACCACTTTAATACAGGGCACTTTCACCCTCTTCCTGTCCAGGCCAATTTTTAGCTTTCAGTGCTGTCGCACTTTGACAATTCCGTGGTCTTTCAACACTGTATCCATATGACATTTTTATCATTTTTTTTGAGACAGATAGAGCTTTCAGAGCACTGATAGGTGACACCAATGAACACCGATAGGCAGCAATGATAGGCACGGATGGTTAATGTGCTTATTATCAGGACACTGATGATCAGTTTAAGCATTGTGCTGACAGGCTTGCTGGTTATTAACACTCCTTTCCTCACACAGACACAGTGTGTAACCGGCAAGTCTGTGTTCATGTGATCAGATGTGATTGGACACAGCTGATAACATGGTAAAGGGCTGCTGTGATTGGCCCTTTACCCTGATCTGTGGTCGGCTGTGTCCAAAGGATACAGTTATCATAGAGCAGTAGTTCTCTAAAGTAACCCCAACAGGCCACGTTTTCATTTTTTTTATTTATCTTGCACAGGTGCTTTAAATCAGAGTCAATGGCTTGGTATTTTGCACAGCTATTTTATCTAAGAGAAATTCCCAAAACATGGCACTGTTGGGGGTACTTGGTTGAGAACCACTGCCATAGAGCACTCCCGATTTGCATTGCAGGCGGTGGGGTTCTTGGAAGACATCTATGGATGCCCTCCCATAACTATAGTACATCTTTTGGCTATAGTGCATTACTTAAGCGGTTAAGAAAGAATATACAATAAGGTCAAAGGAGGAGGGACTGAAGGAATCAAATAATCCTCCAACTGAGTCAGTGCATACCCTTCTTAGAACAGAAGGTACATGTCGTATTCCTTTTTTTTTCATTCAATTTTAAGTTTATTTTCAATAAAAGTACATACATTTGTATTATATCAGCAGTATACAAATCAATAATATACAGAAAACAGTAAAGCAAGTACATTACTTCACATATTAGACATTCCTGTCATAGTAACTGTCCATCACATCTATCCATTTCTCATGTCCTTCACCATACGGTGAGATTAAGACAGTTCATATAAGCAACTGAGAAAAATTAGGTGTAACTAATAATATATAATTAAATAAAATAACAATTTAATATGCTATATGATCCCTTAGGGCTATCATTACCACACAATAAATTATATATAAGAAAAAAAAAAAAAAAAATCCCCATGTGTGTACTAGACCTAAGTTCACGGAACAAATAAAGGATAGGATTTCTGGAGAACAATAACCTCTCCGACACCCCCAACGGGAACTGCCTGTGTCCAAGAGATCAAGCAACCCCTTCAATCCCCCCTCCCTCCCTCTAATAGTTTTTATTAAAACCCACCGGTTTCTATAATCATATATTCTCTAAACCCTCCTCAAACCTAATATCCCCAAAAGTTTGGTGTAATCCTTTAAAAACCTAAACATAGGTAAATACAAATGTTTATAATATATTCTTTTTTTTTCTTACCTAAACATAACACCCTGAGAATGAGAAATAGTGAGTATTCTATCCTCATAGATAAGACAATGAGAAATAAACACAGAAAAATCAAAGAAAGGAAGAGAAAAGAGAAAAAGAAAAAGATATGGCAGCCTGCCTGCCAATGAACACCATCATCCTCAGGATATAAATGTCTTCACAGCCTTCACGGGGTAAAAGATATTCCCATAAATTGCATCCAAGGTTCCCATATTTCATGGAAAAGAGTAGACATATCCAACATGGAACAAACCCTCTTTTCTTGTTCCATGATCCATGTAACCTTTCGTTTCATATACCTGATGGAGACAGTAGTTTTTTTCCACGCAGCTGCAATTGTGATCCTGGCACCCGTCAGAATGTATTGGATGAGTTTTCTAGTAACCTTGGAGGTCTGGGGTAACATTCCGTTAAGTAAAGCAATAGTGGGGGATTGATGTAAGTTACATCCTGTGACTCGTCTTATTATGTTAAACACCTTATTCCAGTATCCCCGTATTTTGGGACATTCCCACCATATATGTACCATAGACCCCAGTCCCTGACAACCTCTAAAGCATAGGGGCGAGGTTGACGGATACATGGAAGCCAGTTTAACAGGAACTAAATACCACCTAGTATAAATTTTTACATTAGCCTCTACAAGGGATATATTCACATATCCTTTAATGGATCTAGTATAGTTATTACACCAGTCAGATAAATCCCAAGTGTTATTAAGTTCCTTTTCCCAGGCCAACATATGAGGTAATTTGGTACAATTATTAGCAAGAGATTGATATATGATTGAAATATTTCCCTTCCTGATCAAACCTTGATCACAATTACTTTCATAAGGTGTCAATAATCCAGAGATCGAGTCACTATCCCATAGGCTTTGTGCATAATCATGTAGTTGGGAAAATCTTAGTTTTTCTGAAACAGGAAGATCTAGCTTGGCTATGAAGTGTGTCTCAGGAAGTGGACCTGATCGTGAAAAAAAACGACCTATACGATACAACCCTTTATCATGCCACCATTTGAAAGAATCTATATCAATTTTAGAAACAAAGAGTGGGTCTAGAAAAACGCTTGATAAAGGCCTGCCTTTAGAAATTAGAGAGGGATTGTTTTTAAGTGAATCCCATAAAACTAAGGTTTGAGAAAGAGTCGGAGATAATATAGAAGGCCTGTTTTTGGTAGGACTCCACATCAACTCCTCTGTCGTTAGATTCGGGGTCGCCTGCTCTTCTATATCTAACCAGTCAGGGCGTTCCTGTTTAAGAAAGGTTTCCGATAATTGTGCCAATCTCGCTGATTGATAATACCATAATAAGTTGGGTACCCCCAGACCACCCTGTTCAGGTAAGTTATAGAGAGTGCGAGATGGAAGGCGTGGACCCTTATTGTTCCAAATAAACTTGGTAATCTTTCCTTGAAAAGATTTTAGATGACTTTTAATTATCGGTATGGGTAATGATCTAAAAAGATACAAAAGCCTAGGGAGAAGAGTCATCTTTACCGAGTTAATTCTACCAATCCAACCTATATTCTGAGTACCCCAATCTTTCAAATCTTTCTCAAGTTTTCTATACATAGGGGGATAATTGGCCAAATACAAATTTTGGATGTTGGGGGTCAAATAGATACCCAGGTATTTGATATAAGAGGTGTCCCATTTGAATCCATAATCTTTCTTCAGTAAAGAAACCGTGGATTCAGAGAGAGAAACATTGAGGGCCCTAGACTTGGCCACATTCACAGTTAGACCTGAAACCATAGAGAATTTGTCTAAAAGAGAATATAATTCTGGTATGGATGTGTCTGGATCAGTTAAAAACAATAAAAGGTCATCTGCAAATAATGCACATTTATGCTCCTTTTTGGCACATCTAACTCCCCTGATGTTTGTGTTTTCACGAATAGCCATAGCCAGGGATTCCATAACTATTGCAAACACCAGGGGAGACAGAGGACAACCCTGCCTAGTACCCCTATGAATCTCAATAGGTTCCGAAAAAATACCCTGAAAGCGTATATTAGCTTTAGGGTGAGAGTAAAGTGCAGATAAGACTCCAAGAAATTTCGTGCCAAACCCCCAACGTTTCATCACTTCGAACATGAATGGCCATGATACTGAGTCAAATGCTTTTTGAAGATCTATAGAAAGAAGCATTCCCCTTTGATTAGTATCACCAGTCCAACCCGAGTTCAAAATAGAGATCAGATCCACAGCCCTCCTAACCTGATCAGGACCTTGCCTTCCAGCGATGAAGCCTACTTGATCTTTACTAACATATTGGCCAATGAAAGAGGACATTCTATTGGCCATTATCTTAGTGAGTATCTTAAGATCGTTATTAATGAGAGATATAGGTCTATAGTTTTCCACCAGGCTATGGTCTTTTTCTGGCTTAGGGATAACCGAAATATAAGCCAAATTAAGTTGCCTGTCTATGGGAACTCCACCGGTCATGTGGTTGAAAAATCTAACCATGTAGGGTGTCAAAATGCTCGAATATGATTTATAATATGCACTTGAAAACCCATCTGGGCCCGGGGCTTTATCTAATTTTAGATTTTTAATCACTATCGATATTTCTTCAGCGGATATGGGAGACTCCATTACTTCTCTATGAATTTCAGTCAATCGAGGAAGTTTCAGATTGTCCAGAAAATTATCCATTCCCACTGAAGAAAAATCAGCAGCGGATGCATAAAGCTTAGAAAAGAAGTCCTGAAAGGCCTCCATTATCTTCTTAGGATTTAGGGTGAAAGAACCATCACTCATTCTTATTTTAGGGAGAGTCCGTGATTGAAATCTAGGTGACAATTTATGAGCTAGCATTGGGCCTATTTTATCTTTAAATTTATAGAAATTAGCACCAGTCCATTTCAAGTCTTCCCCTGCTTTAGTTGTAAGTACCAAATTCAAGGCAGATCTAGCTGCATCAAGTGCCTGAATTGGAAAGTTAAGAGGATCAGATTTATGTTTTTTACGGAGTTCTAAATAGTTGTTTTCCAGTCTCCTTATGTCCAGGTTCCTTTGTTTCTTGAGGTTAGCGGCCACTTGTATTATTTTGCCCCTGATAAAGGCCTTGTGGGCAGCCCACAAAGTTTCAGGGGATACATCATCTGTATCATTATGCTCAAAATATTCTAAAAGAGATCGCTCAATATCCTTCATTAAGATAGGATCCTTCAAAATAGACCTATTAAGTGTCCAATGTGATATTTTAGGAGAAGTGTCCTCTCTCCTCAGAGACAAATGAACCATCGAGTGATCTGACCATGGAACATCAACTATATGAGACTCAATGGCAGCTGGGATGTGATGGTTAGAGATTAATATATGATCTATACGAGAATATGAATGGTGAGGGTTAGAAAAGTGAGTATAATCTTTAGTTTTGGGGTTCAACTCCCTCCAAATGTCAGTCAATCTAGACTGATGTAGAATGCGTGCTACTTGCAAACTAATTTTAGTTGGTCTGATGATACCATTAATAGAAGGTTTGGATTTATCCAATCCTGCATCGAAAGCTAGGTTAGAGTCCCCACCCATAAGAACGATCCCCTCCATATATGGACGAAGGGTATCAAGCATCTGTGAAAAAAACTTTTTCTGACCTCTGTTAGGAGCATAATAAGAAATAAATGTGTACAGTCTTCCATCAAGGGTACCCTGTATCAAAAGAAACCTACCTTCCGGATCTCCAAATTCTTTAATCAGGTTAAAATTACAATACCTAGAAAACAGAATGGCCACACCCTTAGTTTTGTTTTCTGCTTTAGCAAGATAAAATAACGGAAAGTGGGCATGCAAAAAGGAGGGGTTATATCGTTTAGGAAAGTGGGTTTCTTGGAGGAAAACCACATCTACACGGAGAGACTTGTATACTTGAAAGGCTGTGCGCCTCTTAGTAGGAGAATTCAACCCCTGAGTGTTGTGAGTAACAACACTAAGGGGTTTAGATACATCATTCGATCCAGCCATAAGTCTCAGCATCATCGACTGACAGGTAGAACCATATAGATATTACCAGTAGTTCCGTAAACATGAGCATCGGCAGG
This sequence comes from Rana temporaria, assembly GCF_905171775.1. Taxonomy (NCBI): domain Eukaryota; kingdom Metazoa; phylum Chordata; class Amphibia; order Anura; family Ranidae; genus Rana; species Rana temporaria. Next base: position 401,724,872 of record NC_053492.1, on the reverse strand, counting down.
CAGGCTGAAGAGAAGAGGAGAATATGAGGAAGAAAGAAAAAGAAATATAAAGAAGAGATAAAAAAAGAAAAATAAAAAAACATAGTGCACAACAAACTATTAGATCGTGCAAGTTTAAATCGTAACCAAGAATGAGGGAAGAGATTGATTCTCCTTCCCTCATTCAAACAAGAAATTTTAGTATAGTCCCATAAAAGGACTATATTCTTACCCATTGGGTCGACAAAGTGTCGACACAAGAGATAAGTTGAGGTTCAATACCTCACCGTCGTCAGTTGTCGACAAACTAAAAGATTACATCTAAAAACAATTTTCAAGAAAAAAAAGGCATTTTGAATCAGATGATGACCAGAAAAAAAGAGGAGAAAAATCTAAAGAAAAACTGTATTCAACCAGGTATTCAAACCCGGAATCTCTTTTTTTTTTTTTTTTTCCCCTTTTTTTTTTTTTTAAAAAGCATCCGTTAAAAAATTAATCTGAATCAAAGAATAAAAGAAACGTTCTGGGTAAGTCTATTCAATATTCAGGGGACTTGGTCACCTCCAATTTTCCTGTATTTGACCTTGTTCCATGGATTCTGAGTCGGACTAGTAGGAGTGTTTCTCTTGGTAGATTGAACTGGAGGTGGAGTGGTGTCCATGGCAGGTTCAAGAGAAATAATTTTCAGGTCAAACAGAAGTCTTTCACCCTCTTGGAAACTATGGATCACATGGTTTCTACCATTATAATTGAATTTTAAAGCGAAGGGGAAAGCCCATTTATATTTGATGTTCTTGTTAATAAGGGCAGACAATAACGGTTTCATTGCTCTTCTTCTCTGAATGGTATATGGAGAAATGTCAGAGAATATTTGTATGTCATTACCTTGGTATTGAAGATTCTCCTGTTGTCTGGACCGTTTCATAATGTCCTCTTTGGTGGTGAAATAATGTGGCTTGACCACCACATCCCTGGGCAATCCATCTTTTCTCAGTGGACCTAATGATCTATGAGCCCTATCAATTTCCAATTTTATATCAGGCATAGATGGAAGGAGGATTCTCATAATGTCTCGTATTGCTGAATGAACGTCCATAATGGACTCAGGAAGACCCCTAACCCTGAAGTTTTCTCTTCTTGACCTGTTTTCCAAATCGTCAATCTTAGCCTGAGCGGCCTCCAGTTGTTCTTGTAGGAAATGGATATGATCATCATGTTGTTCAGTTTTCGAAACGTTAGTGTCCAATTTATGTTCCACCGAGTCAATCCTGTTGCCAAGACATTGGAAGTCTGCCCTAATATCTTTAGTAATTTTCTCAGCCGTAAGAGCTAGACCCCTTTCCATCATTTCAGAGATCCTGTTATAGAGATCAGCAACATTGAAAGAAACTTCTGGGGCATTTTCAGTGTTAGCAGTCACTTGTATAGGGTCATGTGAGGGAGAAACCATAGGAGTCCCGTGTTCAGCCATTGTAGGTATTATTTCCTCCCTTACTACAGATGAAAATAAAGCTGAAGTTGTTGTAGAACCTAAGGGAGGTGGTGATGAGGAGGGTGTCACATGAGACGAGAAATGTTCAGTAGACTTAGGATCCACCACAGGCACCTGAGGGCTTGTATGAGGAGGGGTGTCCATATCAAAAAGACACTCCTTGATAATAGAGTTCTTATTTTTTTTTTTGCACTGTTTCCCCTTCATATATAATAAGTGTTATAGTGGATTCGTATCAGCAGGGGTAAAGTTGCTCTATATTGTAAAAGCAACTGTTCACTCCTATATCAGCTCCTATAGGTATAACAGTCTTATAACCACCATCATACAGTGGGTATTACTTATGTGAACAGACCAAGCCCAGATTTGAGGCTTTACAGCAAGTATTGTGAAAAGTTCAGCATCATAAAAATGCCTCAAATTACTTATCATGCAGGTGTTATATTAGCGGATTGGTTTGTAGCCTTTGTCGACTAACATCTGACGGTTTGTAGGAACACCTCAGCAATTTTCCATGGCAGGGCCAATCATAGGATAATTCCACACTGTATAATACAGACCCTGGGCATCATATCCAGTTAGTAACCAACCTTCGACTACTATTATTAGATTATCATTGCAGTCAGGTAGCCAGTGAACTAAGAATTACCTCAGTTTAGAGAAAAAATAAATATAATAAAAACTCCAAATAGTATGATACAGTGGATTATGTATGTTTCAGGATGTTTCAGGATGTCACGGTGACCTTTGCATAAAATCCATCCATATTTTATCAGATCCTTACAGTAATTCCACAATATAATGGTCACAAGTCACTACACTGAGTCTAAATCACTGAGGCGGATTATGAGAGAAAAGTGGGTAATTTCAGTATTTTTTGCCACAGAAAAGTGTCTATAATATTTACAAATTAGTAAGAAATATGCAGGCCACTAGATGGCGGCGTTACTTCCTTATATATACCTCAACCTCTGTGAACTTAATGTGGTAATATCGGTCTCTTTTCTATTAAAGCATAAAAATGTCTCATCCACAGTAAAGGTGAAGCAACACAGAGCCTTAATTAGATAGGATCGATCGTGAGGTAAAACAGTGTGTAAAGCAAGATGGCCGCCGGGCCTCCGTGTGCAGGCCGAGACCGCAGGCCTCGAGTAGCTGAGGGGGAAGGAGATATGCCTCCTGTCGCTTCCGACGGCTAGCTGAGGGGCAGAGAATCTAATCCTAGGTAAGGATGTTCCTAGGTGAGCAAGTAGTTTGTCTTATGGAGCCCGCGGAACGCGGAGGGATTACAGGCCTCAGGGAGAAGGAAGAAGGAATCCGGCAGTGACCACTGGAGGGATCGAATCCAACGCTATCGATGACTGTCTTAGTTCCCTGAGCCTATGGCTGTATCTGACTCCCAGCACAAAGTAATGTATCCTGGGTGGACGGAGGGGTGTATACCGCTAACACGGCACCGCGATCCTTACTTGAGTCCGGGGATGTCCGTGCAGCCGTAGGCCTCAAAATGGCGATGACGCCACAGAGTGTAGAGGAGGCCTCAGGTCGCATCCACGGGTAAGTATACCATCAACCGCCTCAATAATGGTATCCTTTTGTGTAGGTATACCTCCTGATACGGTATGGGGCGAATTTAGAACCAAAACGGCAATATCTGTAGCCGATGGTTCCAGATTAGATTCTGCCTCACGGAGCTCATCTAAAAAGCGTCCAACGCCATCTTCGTCCGGCCACGCCCCACATGTCGTATTCCATCACATATCCCAATAATAAGAGGATTATTCCCCATTTTAGGGCAGTGGATGGAGCCATGCAAATTATCCCTTTATGCCTTAATGGTCAACTGCATATCCAGAGCCGTCTTTAATGTTGATTGGACCCTGGGCAAAAAAAAAATTCTTGCCCCCCCCCCATGCAATTCTGCTTTCCACCTGCTCTGAGACATACAATATATATCAGCTAGACTTAAAATCAGTTTACTGTATCAGATTGTGTAGTGATTGCGATTGGTTGCCAGAGGTTGCAGCATATCATTACCACTTACTGACTGGTTGCTAGAGGTTACATCACATGATTTCTTCTTTTTTTGGGTTGCTAGAGATTACTGTACAGTAATACTGCTCACTGATTGGTTGCCAGAGGTTACAGCACATCATCTCTTCACTGCAGAGGGGCATGATATACATATGAATGCAGCCTTTATTTACATATGAATGCAGCCGGCCTCAGCTATTTACATATGAATGCTCCCGTTATTTACATATGAATGACGTTTACATGTAAACACAGGGTCTGCATGTGACTCATCTGTACACAACAGGGCAGAGCTGGGCAGCATTAGTAGCAGCACTTCACACTGAGATATCAGGACACAGCAAAGGATTAAAACTTCAAGGGACAAGGGAATTTAAACTGGGATAGTTGGCAAGTATGAGGCAGCAGCTGCTTTGGGCCTCACACCAACGGCAGGGCCCAGGGCAGCTTCCCCTTTGCCCTGCCTTAAAGACGGCCCTGTGCATATACAGAACCGCTAGTGTATTATACAATTATTATTTTTTAAAGAACAATTGGAGTCTTCTTTTTAGCTGGATTTACACTAATTTGGACAATGACTGGGCACACACTTTAAAGTGGAAGCCAAGGAAGCGTCCATCTTAGATTTGTTTGATCTGCATTTGCAGCAGCATATGTGATCAGTTATGACACCAGCTATTTGATAGCTTGACAGTTTAGCAAATGTGACAGGTACCATTCATGGCATGCATTGACTGTATATGTTTTGGGAAACCCTTAATTCAGGGGGTTTAGTTCTGCTTTAAATTTGGTGTTGGATGGATTGCCTTGTGTTTCTAATTTTTGCACTTTTTCACCCAATTAAAAGCAAATAAAAAAAAAACATGCTTTCCTACAAAAGATACCAAGATCAGTCTGTGGCGCAGCAGAAGAAGAATTCACAATGTGCTGACAAATGATTCTCGGCAATAGAAACAATCAGATCATTTAGACTAACAAGGAGCTGCTGGCAGTTCTGACATCCGGAGCAGTCCATAACAGCTGTATTCATGGACTCTTGTCACTATATTAAAAGCACATAATTAACAGCTGTGTAGCTGTGCTCTTCTTTGGAGGGAGAAAGTCTGAAAAAAGGTTGGGGATGCAAATTGTAATTATTATTTGAATCAGCCGAAAAATATATGTATCCTAACCCCATTGCCATTATTATTACCATGTAGTCTCTGACTTAGATTTTTACAAGGACATTATTTAGGCAGACACAAAAGTACCGTACATACTCGAGTATAAGCCGACCCGAATATAAGCAGAGGCACCTAATTTTACCACAAAAAAATAGGAAAACGTATTGACTCATGTATAAGCCTAGGGTGTCCATCTGCATGCCTCACTGTGTCCATGCCGTTTAACATCGGAGTCTATGAAAGGGGTGCCCAGATTTGAAAAATCGGTGCTCCTCAGCTGTAGGTTTCCCAGACAAAAAACTTTGCATACTTGTAAAGGAGATATGGGGCTACATGTGCGCCAAGTTTGGGGTCCGGGGGACCTACAGCCGGTCAGTACTGGGTCCCCACATTCACCGGAGAAATTGCCATTTAACATGGGAGTCTATGGAAGGGTGCCCGGCTTTGAAAAATCGGTGCTCCCCGGCCAACAAACTTGTAGGAGGAGGAGTGGGGCCAAGTTTGGGGTCGAGGGGACCTATGGCCAGCCGTTACCGGGTCCCCAAAGTCTGGGAGATCAGGCGCAAAAGGTGACTTGATTATAAGCCGAGGGGGGCATTTTCAGCACAAAAAAAAAGTGCTGAAAAACTTGGCTTATACTCGAGTATATACGAGCACAACTATTAACATTTTGGTGGAAATTAAACTTCATGCGCATGTGGCTTTAAAGAACAAGTACCGCCAAAGCTTGCTTGGCTATATTTCTCCTATGGATCACAGGAGTGCAGTTGTTTCTGAAGCTTGCTGTTGGCTGACATCACAGAGCCAGTCCAGGTATGTGCAATATATATATACTTATTATTTAAATATAAACTATTATCTGTCACCGCAAATTGAAAAAATAAATCCAAAAGCCAAAAACTGAACTTAGTGATTCTTTGATTATGAGGAACATGACAGATGAGGATTCCAAACCACACAGCACCTCGGTGTGCAACAGAGGGAGGCTTACCATAATTATATGACCACAAATTAATGGGGGGGTCAACCAGCGCTTGTGTACCAATCCAACATTGGTCATCCAAGGGTCATATTATTCTGGTAAGCCTTCCTCTGTAGCACACAGAGGTGCTGTGTGGTTTAGAATTAAGAAGTTTGGTGTCCACTTCTGTAATTTCCCTCATAATCGAAGAATCACTGAATTCACCACTTTTGGCTTTACATTTGGATTTCTTTGTCTTTTTTCAATTTGTGGTGACACACAAATAGTTTGATATACTGCATCTGCATTGCACATACAGTATCTCACAAAAGTGAGTTTACCCCTCACATTTTTGTAAATATATTATATCTTTTCATGCGACAACACTGAAGAAATTACACTTTGTACTCCTCACCTGGTTGCCGCCACAAATGCTTGACACCATCTGAACCAAAAAAAGTTTATCTTGGTCTCATCAGACCACAGGACATGGCTCCAGTAATCCATGTCCTTAGTCCAGTGGCGTATCTAGGGTATGGCAGCCATGGAAAGTGCCATGGGCGCCATATGAAGGGGGCGCTGTTGAGTGGCTGGGCAGCAAGGCACTTACCAAGGTCTGAGGGTCTCTTCTTCCCTCCTCCCGAGCATAGGCAAGATCTCCTTTTCAGCACCTTTGCTAATGGACAATGGCAGCGCTATCCCTGATGCGTTCAGCCACAGCCCTCCCCCGTTCTCCCAGGCTCTATCATTCCATCTGGTCAGATTGGCAGCACACAAAGAAGAAGGAGGAACCTCAGTTTCTCCCTCTCCTCTGTGAAAACTGAGGCCTTAAGTGATGAAGATTGCATCACTTCCAGTATTGGTTCTGCATTTACCTGGCCTTGGAGGGCAGAGGAGGGATCAGGGGGTCTAATAAACCCCAGATTTCTCCATAAAGAGGATATGTCACTACCCAAGGTATCACAAGGGATGATAAATATCACTAGTTTTGTTAGCTGTTTTTTTTGTTAAGGTTATCTGAAAGATGGGTTTCAAATGTTTCGACAGGGGCGCAGTTTTAGTGCTTGCCATAGGCGCTATTTTCACTAGATACGCCTCTGCCTTAGTCTGCTTGTTTTCAGCGAACTGTTTGCCGGCTTTCTTGTGCATCATCTTTAGAGGAGGTTTCCTTCTAGGACAGCAATGCAGACCAATTTGATGCAGTGTATGGTCTGAGCACAGACATGCTGACCCTTTCAACCTCTGCAGCACTCATACGTCTATTTGCCAAAGACAACCTCTGGATATGACGCTGAGCACATGCTCTCAGCTTCTTTGGTCGACCATGGCGCGGCCTATTCGGAGTGGAACCTGTCCTGTTAAACCACTGCATGGTCTTGGCCACCATGTGGGTCTTGGCAATCTTCTTATAGCCTAGGCCATCTTTATGTAGAGCAACAATTCTTTTTTTTTTTTTTTCAGATCCTCAGAGAGTTCTTTGCCATGAGGTGCCATGTTGAACTTCCAGTGACCAGTATGAGAGAGTGAAAGCGACAACACCAAATGTAACACACCTGCTCCTCATTTACACCTGAGACCTTGTAACACTAACGAGTCACATGACCCCAGGGAGGGAAAATGGCTAATTGGGCCCAATGTGGGCATTTTTAATTAGGGGTGTACTCACTTTTGTTGCCAGCAAATAGCGCTGCCGATCGTCGCTTCCCTCTCCCTCCACTGTATCCCAAACTGAAAGCCAGAGGTTCAGGGGGAGATGCCGGGTCTAGGCCCCCCCCCAGCAGAACGGCAGGGCCCAGTTGCAAGTGCAACCCTGAAAGTGCCACCACTGAAGGAGTGGAAGAGGACTCCAGTGGCAACCTGTGAGACTGATGAACTCCATGCCCAAGAGGGCCCAATTTTGGACATTTTCACTTAGGGGTGTACTCATTTTTGTTGCTAGCAGTTTAGACGTTAATGGCTGTGTGTTAAGTAATTTTGAGGGGACAGCAAATTTACACCGTTTTACAAGCTGTACACTCACTACTTTACATTGTAGCAAAGTGTAATTTCTTCAGTGTTGTCGCATAAAAAGATCTAATAGAATATTTACAAAAATGTGAGCGGTGTACTCACTTTTGTATGATACTTTACATTTAAATTTATCTTAGCTCTGCACTATTGTTTTGTGATGTTTAATATGCTATGCAATAAAGTACAGTAAAACCTTGGTTTCCTATACAGCAACAAATACAAAAAAGATAGATAGATAGAGATAGATAGATAGATATATATATATCTTTAGATCAATATTATGGAACAGAAAGTACATTTTAATATTAAAAACAATGTTTTTGTTTTTTTAAATAATTAACTTGGGGGGGGGGGGGGGGGGGCGACAGGCATTATTTTTGTCAAAAGTAAACTAACCCATAAAGTATATATTCTTTCGTTTTGAATAAAGCGGAGAGGCGTTAGACTACCTATCAGATTTTTATTAAGGTCTATGTTCCACGTCAGGGACATTCACCGTCTTTATTTGTCCCGTTTACAGTAATCTCCAAAAGTTAAAGTGAAAGAAAATCACAAATTTGAGTGGTCGGTGGTTTGCATGCAGAAGCGAGTGCATGGATCCGAATGCACAGCATCCTAGCAATTCCTCTGCTGTAGTCATACAAACACACAATTGGTCATCTACATGTGCATGCAGGGCCAAGACAAGGGGTAGGTAAGAGGGATGGTTGCCCTGGGCACAATGGTTTATTGCAGGGATGTGGGTGCCCTGACCCTAAGCCTAATAGAAGGGGGGGGGGGGTCTGGTTGAGTTTGGCATCCTTGTCCTGTGCGCTGAATGGCCTTGTCCCAGCTCTGTGTGCATGTGTGTCTAGATGACCATGGCAGAGGGATCTATATTGTAGCAAATTTTAATATAGTAATTTTCTATTTCGGGTTTAGCTCTGTATTTTAAGTGGCTTGTCCCATAGCCGACTTACTGAAGCACCCCTTTAAGCAACGTAAGGTACGCATTCCTTTGGCTGTTTAAAAATCTCATACAAAAAAGCTTACATTTCCTATACAGCAACAAATAAAAATTAAATAACAAAAAATATCTTTAGATCAATATTATAGAACAGAAAGTACATTTTAATATTAAAAACAACTTGCCTTTAAACATATTTCCCATTACTATGGAAAATAAATAATCACCAACAGCTTTTTCTGCTAACTTTTATTATGTATTAATTACATTATATAATATTTACCCTTTAAATATTTTGAGAGCTTATGCTGTACATTACTGAAAGTTAGCAGCAGTAAGAAAAAAAAAAGGAGAGAACAATCTGTTTAGTGCAAGTACTGTGAAGGGAAAACGGTGACATCTAGTGACAAAACATGAGAATAGCACCTACTGATGCTTATAGATATGATGTATTAGTGCTATAAAAGAAAATTAATGTTTATTTTAGTAAACATGTATTGCATTTTCATACTAAATACTAAGTTTCACCCTAAAGAGGTTTATGAACATGTAGACCATTTAATACACATGGAGTACTAACCAGAGACGTTTTGATTTCCATCCTGATCCTCCATTATAAGTTCTACTGTAACCAACACTCTTACCTTAACCTGTGCCCAGATTATACAAAGCAAAAGTATTTACATATTCTGAACCAACAGTAAAATCTGAATTTCGGTTGTTATGGATTTACAACGATGGTCGTTTTTTTTGCTGTTGTCTGTGGTATTTTGATTGCACACATTTTTGCAGCTATATTCAAATGCATTGTTTAGTGCATTGTCGTGTTTTTACGTTGTATATAGTGTTTAGCGATATTTTCCAGAGGACAGCACGTCATCACAGAGAAACAGTTTAATTGACTTGATCAGTTTATTATGCTATACATTCAGAATTGGATACTCTGTTTTCCTGTTTTTTCATGCCGTCCTCTTTTGCACATCAGGTTTCCATTCTAGTTTGATTATATATGGGAGGAGTTTTAGGGCGTGTTTGCTTCCTCAATTGGGTTAACATCACCAATATATATACATATATACACACACACACACACACACACACACACACACACACACACACACACACACATACATACATACATACACACACATACACAGTATATATATTTCTAGTCAGACTATGGCCACCAGCTATGATTAAGCATCTACTATGATGTGAAACGTGTTAGCCTTTTTTTCTGTAGCAACTTCAGCCATGATGTGACAGGTTTGGATTTTTAAACACTGTTTTTGACACAATAAAGGTGTATATTCGGAGTGCGGCCGTTCAGCTATCTTCCTTGATTGTCTAAAAGCAGAACACCAAGAAATCAGCCACTTTATAAAATGAGCCAGGTTATGGATTAGATCCAACGAGGTGCATTCCATCTTGTGGACTTATCTCTCTTAGCTACATTTGACCATTTTTCTAAACAGCGGGAGTACAGCTATCTACACTCCCAGTTTTCTAAAAGGAGCAGTACTGCCTTCTCACACAGCAATTGCCTGCCTTCCCTTCCATTCACAGAAGTCTTTGTATTTTGTAAATGGGTCCACATATCACAAGGCAAAGCAGCTGCAGTCTACTTTGAAACTGAAGGCGTAGGAATAGCTGTACTTCCAGCGCTCAGTAATGTAAATTGTAAATTAAAGAGATAAGTGCATGAGATGGCATACATCCCGTCAGACTTGACCCATAGCAATTTGGCACAAGTGGCTGACTTTCTGGAGTTCAGTTTTAAAACAAACCCTCATTCATCTCTGTAGCTATAAGCATTTTGGAGAAGTGTAATGTTTAAAATGTTCACAATAGAGACATTGGAATCTTAGTTTTCTTTCATTATTGATAACAGATCCTGCCAACCCTATAATGTCCATACCAGCAAGAGATTCTAAGCTGTTAGAATATGAGGAAATCCTGGATGGAGTCTTTGTTGCGACTTTAGATAATTTTCAGAATGAATAACTTCCTGTTAAAAGTAGAAGTTGGGATGTCTCGTTTTAAAGCTCTTTTACTGCTTGTTAAAAGTATGTAAATAGTTTAAATGTTCATAGTCTGGGCACAGGTGCACTTTAAGTGACAGATGCATAACAATTCCAAAAATGTCTAAAGTTAAACAATACCAACATAGTTTAATGTATGCATCACATGGCCATTTTCTACCTTTAGTTCATTAATACAAAATCATTAGATTGCGGTTTGTTCAAATGTTATATTGGTCAGTTCCAGAGTGCTGGAGGTGTCTCTGGCGGTGTAGTGTCCTTTGCTTTGTCGGGGTGACTTGTGCCTTGCAAGGCTGGGCAGCATTTGGCCACACTGACTCTGAGAAGCAGGTAATGCGCCTGTAGAGGGAGCATCTTGATTTTCTTTTGATCTCTCTCGCAGTCTAAAGTTAGCTTTGGTACGTCTGCTAAGATGGGCAACACACAGGAGGAGAATAACAAGCAACAAAGTGATTGCAACACCACCAAGGGAGGCAACTAGAACTTCCATTTGTTCTGATAGGGAGTAAATCTCTGTTGGAAATGAAAGAAAAAATGGTTGGCATTACCACAAACAACGATCCCAAAGTCTACTTATGCCAATATCTATACAACACACCCCTATCTGACCAAAGTCGGGGGGGAAAAAATAGCAATTGACCATGTTAGATATTTCTAGCCAATTTACACCATCTTTCAGCATCAACCCATCATGGATATCCTAATATACACTATGGGCCAGATCCACAAAAGGGATACGACGGCGTATCTACTGATACGCCGTCGTATCCCTGTTTCTATCTTTGGAACTGATCCACAGAATCAGTTTCCAATAGATAGGGAGAAGATCCGACATGTGTAAGGGACTAACACTGTCGGATTTTAGGATGCAGTACCTCGGCCGCCGCTGGGGGCATTTCTCGTCGAAATGCCGCTTCGAGTATGCAAATTAGCACTTACGGAGATCCATGAAGCTTTTACGCTTCGTTTTTTCTCCGTAAGTATTAGTTTGCAATCGCAATATTAGGGCTGCTTTTACAAGGCCTAAACTGTTTAGGCCTTGTAAAAGTAGACCCTTCTATCCCGCGTCGCTGTCTTTTTTTTTCCACATTTTTTTT